>NC_088934.1:34937500-34960000 GCF_038396675.1 Hydra vulgaris
AACTTAATATCATATTTGATTATAAAACTCAGCTCTTCACCTTATTTCAAATAAATTTTTTAAATGCATGAAGTTGCTATACTGAAAAATGGAGACCTTTGAAAAATGTTTTATGAAAATTCAAACCGAAATAGCTTTTGAACCGCTTCGAGTGATGCTCTCAAATTTTTCAGATTTTTCTCATAAAATGATTTAAAGAAACCGCTGAAATTTATAAGGAAATTCAATAGCTCAATTCTTTCAACTTGCTTTAAACTTATAGAGAACGACTCTTAATTTTTCGCTTTAACGACCTGAACCGACTTAAAAGAGACTCATAATTAAACAGTAAAACAAACTATGTACAGCTAACTAAAACAATAAAATTTATATACCTATTTATATACCTGTTCCTTATTTACTTAAGTAACCTATTTATATACCTATTCCTTATTTACATAACTGAGTACAGTTAACTAGTACAATAAAATTTATATATATTATTTATATACCTATTCCTTATTTATATACCTATTCCTTATTTTAGTAAAGCAGTTTATTCTGAAAAAAACATTCAAAAGCAAAAAACTTAACGTGAGCACCTTTTCCACATACGTAGCTTATAGGAAACTTACAATTAAGTTTGCTTTTCTGCTAAATGCATTTCATTGATAGCTCAGTGGTTAAGTGCGCAGTCATCATTTTTAGTTTGGGGGAGGAGGGTTGAGACCTCTCTTCAGCGTAATAAATTTTGAGATTTTTTCAATCTTGCTTTAATATTTATAGCAAAAAATAATAAAATAGCAAAAATAATTTCTAAAATTTAAAATTAAATTTTAAAGTTTTCTCATTTTATAGATATATTATAGGCGGTTATTCCACATAATGGCTGGAAACTCAACATATTCTAAAGATGTTTGCATTTACAGACGTTTGTACGTGACGCTGTACAATGGAACTAAGAAGATCTTAGACCATTAAAACGTGGTCATAAAAAAAAAGTTTATTCCTATGATTTTGATTAAAAACTAAACATGCGGCCTCAGCTAATAAACGCTAATCTAAAAGTTAAGCCAAAATAATTATGCACATTGACGTCGGTTTGTGGCAAAGTAAACCTTTATGCGTCAGGTTTCCTTTTGCATTTATCTTTCATTTTTTGATTAACTTTAATTATGTTGCATACAATTGCATAAAAATATATAAAACTGGTACAGATATATTATTTCACAAATAAGAGATTGTATTTATTACAACAGTAATAAATAAATAGTTTTTGTCTTTATTAGAGTATATTTCATAAAAATATATTCCATATATCTTTAATAGAAAGAGTTTTTTTTAAATAAATTTAAATAAAATCTTATTTGTAGTTTGTTTTTCTTTTTTCTTGGTTTTTGGCACCAAGTGACGTCACACAGGCAAACAAATTGTGGCTTCAACGATTTACGAAAAAGCCTCGTCTATTATTTTTAACGGTATAAGAAGCGGATAACGTAATTTTAGCAATCAAAAAATATCAAGAGAGGGGCAAGTCTATGTTTGAACTTCCAAATTTTCCCCTTGGATGAAACAATATGTTTCGTGTTTTTTTCAATCTTGTCAATTTTTTAAAATATAATACAAATATAAAATATAAATACAAAAAATCAAAACAAAACAGTTTAAGCAAAAAAGATTTGTAGTTATTAGAAAAGTTTATTTATATTACATACGATACTGAATAAAACGTTATATAAGTGAAGTTTTTACATTTTATAATCAATATACATAAACAAATAACATACTTGTTTATTTATATTATTTACATAGAGATGGTTAAGCGCCAAACCTGCCCAAACAACAAAGTTTATAAAAATTAGTTTAATATTAAAAACAATTTATATGTTTCTTTGCAAAGACCAATACACTATATTAAAAATTTTTAAGTGCACTGAACTGCAATTACTTTTAATTTTTTTGGTTTAGTGGTTTTTGCTAAGAGCTATTAAATTTTGCGTCAAACTATTTCATTTCAACAAATTCGTAGTATCATCCATACTGCAGCCGTTTTTAAAAACGCCTTTAAATAAAAAAAAAAATCAATTTTGACTTTTTTACAAAATAAACTAGTTTAGATATCTACAAACGTGATTAAAAACATATTTTCTAAGAGTTCAGAAAAAATTCATAATAATTAAAAAAAATTTTTAATTGCGTTTTTTTCAAAATACTTAATAAGCATATTAGGCGTTTTGAAAAACGACAAAAGCATATATTTAGAGTAAAAAAATAAATGTAGCAAAATGAAGTTTAAAATTTTTTTCAAGCTGCGTTTTATTTTTTTTGCTTCCACAGCAGCACCATCTCGAGTAGCAGGACTGTCATATAAGGTTTTTTCTTTATTGAGTTTCAGACAATTTTTTTTCAGACCATCTGCAGTTTATTAGGACTAATTACCTTAGCAAATTAATAACATAAGTATCTCAATCATACCACATACGCACCAATTTTTTTCTCCCGGTGTTTTGATGTTTTTAGAAATTATAGCTTTTTCGAAATCTTTTCGTGTGTAAAAGTTTATATTATCGTTACATATGTTTATATATAGCCTTTATAAAACTCCAAGAGTATTTTGTATTTTAAAATAATAGAAAAATTAAAAGCAAAAACAGTAGTAGGACTTTAACCACAACTTACTTGTTTTAAAGCTCGGCGCGCTATCTACATTTTTATGAGCTAAAAAGTATTTTAATTTATAAAAATGCTTTAAAAGCTTTTTTACTTTTCTATTCAAATCTTTTATCCAATTTTAATCAAAAATAAATTATTATTTTACAAAGGAATCATAAATTATTACTAAACAAGTATTCTACCACTACTACTACTACTACTATTACTACTACTACTACTACTACTACTACTACTACTACTACTACTACTACTACTACTACTACTACTACTACTACTACTACTACTACTACTACCACTACTACTACTACTACTACTACTACTACTACTACTACTACTACTACTACTACTACTACTACTACTACTACTACTACTACTACTACTACTACTAACACTAAAATAATTAAGTTCGGCAATAATATATAGAGATAATGAACGTCAAGTTTGAAAAATTTAAATTTAAAAATTGCAAAAATTCATGCAGATCATAGTAATTTTTTTTTATTAAAAAAAAAAGTCTCTTCACTATACGTCATTTATTCACTTCCACTGTTTTCCAAATTAACAGCCAGATTAAAACTCTTCCCACATCTGATTTTTTTGCGTTTAATTGATCACATGCATTTAGTAAACACATTTAAGGTTTTCAGAAAAATCTGAACTATATGCTAAATATGTTTAGGGTCGGGGGGGGGGGGACTAAATAGGCAATTTTCACTAAACGTAACAGAACTCTTGAACGGTGCGTTGAGTTTACTAAATTTTTTCACTATTTGAAAGATAATTTGACCTGCTAAAAAATGGATAAGAAAGATAAATGTTTCCGGTTTTCTTATATAGATATTACCTAAAGTTTACCGAGCTGCTCAACCTGCCTCAGTCGTGTAAGTTGCGCAGCTGTGTGGGGTAAGTTGACCAATACAAAATTATTAGATTTTTATGATCACTATGAACACTGTTAGACAACTTGTATATACCTATTTATGAATTAAGTACATACTTTATATCTCAATAAAACATTTAGGAATAAGGATATAAAAGCTATTATTTTTGATGCAAAAATTAACTAAAAAAGACAATTAATACTTTTCTTAAAACACAACTTTTTCAAACAAGTTTTTACCAAAACAATACTTTATAAACCATTATAATATGAACTATTTACAGATTAAAAATTATTGGACTTCAATGTCCATTTTGCATTTAATACCAATATAGTTTTTACAAGCACATGAATCACATTTTGTGTGAGACCAGAGCTTGCAACCTTGATATTGGATCCAGTTTTCTTCAGGTACAGTTTCAGAATAAGTTTTCCGACATACAAGACAAGCATATTCATGTGCTGCACTTGTATTTTTTTTTCTTGCTTATTTTTTTTGTATGTTTATTTCATAACTTTTTTTAATATACTAGATAACAAAATCTCTTTATTACCATAATCCTGAAATGAATGACAAGCAGAGAATTTTTTTTATTTTTTAGTGGCATTTTCAAGTTTTTTTAGTTTGTTGCTGTTTCAAAATATTTCTTTTAGGAGTCTGGTAAAATAGCAGCTTGACGCTTTCTTTGTCCAGATGATTCGATTGTTCTTGGAGCTGCTTTTAGGTAAAGTCACTCAATTTCCGTAGGAAATGCATCAGGAGTTTTAGGAATAAGTAACGCTGTTTGTTTTCAAAAAATACCTTTGACCAATTTAACAGCAGACAATGTTAAATGTGCTTCAGAATTAGCTTAGTATGATAAGTTTTGTACAAAACTTGTTGGTTCTATACAATCTGTTACAAATGATGATAAGAAATGATCAGCAGAAAAGATGTATAAATTGTGCGGGTAGACACCAATTTTTTTAAAAACCTATTCTAATGTTATTTATTATCTAGAGTTGTTTGTTGCTAGGCCATAGTTAAATCACTCATATCGAGCAACAACTTTATTGTAACCATTGCACATAATAAGTGTTTATTTATAATATATTCATTTGCTATATTATAAAATCTTACCATTCTCATAAACGCTTTTTGTTTTTTTGTTTTTATTTTAGATTTGTAGTTAACTCTATATGTAGTTATATGTAGTTATATGTAGTTAACTCGAAAAACCTGTTTATTTTTAATAGAGGTATCTGCTTATTAACAGAATATTTTCAGTAGCAATAACGACCAAAACTCCCGTTATTTAACGGAAGAAACCCGTTGAACGGAATAAATAATAATAAATAATAATAAAAGGAAATATCCGTTTATTAACAGATACTTCCGCTAATATGTGATGGGTTTTTCCGTAAAATAACTGGACGTTGGTCATCACAGCTGCCGGATCTTTTCTGTTAAAAACGCGCTATTTTTTTATTAGTATACATATGAACGTAAGAATATATATATTTATATATATATATATATATATATATATATATATATATATATATATATATATAAATATATATAAACATATGTACATATATACATATATTTATATATATATTTATATTTATACATATATATATATATATATATATATATATATATATATATATATATATATATATATATATATATATATATATATATATGTATATAGATATATACATATATATATATATATATATATATATATTTAAATATATATATATAATTATATATATAAATATATATAAATATATATATATATATATATATATATATATATATATATATATATATATATATATATACATATATATATATACATATAAATATATATATATGTATATATATATATATATATATATATATATAAATATATATATATATATATATTTATATATGTATATATACAGTTTATTAGTTGAAAATTACTTAACAAAAATTTATTTCATTTGACACTGTGTTTCATCAACTATGATTCATCAGAATCGCATTTCTGATGAATTTTTGTTGATAAAACACAGTGTAAAATAAAATAAATTTTTTTTAAGTGATTTTCTATTAAGACATAATTGCTCTATTGTTTTAAGAACATTTAGCACTCTATTGTTTAGAATACATTTTAAAGTTGTTTAAATATATATATATATATATATATATATATATATATATATATATATATATATATATATATATATATATATATATATATATATATATATATATATATATATATATATATATATATATATATATATATATATATATATAGTTAGTTAGTTAGTTAGTTAGTTAGTTAGTGATAAAACTGCGTGGATCTCATCCACAAGCTGAGACATTTTTTTTTTGAAATCAATATTTTCTTATTGTTTGTATACCATTCATCAAGACTTGATTTAAACTTGTTTAAGCTCTCGGCCTCTACAACAATATCCGGAAGTTTTTTTCATTTTTTGCACACTCTGTTTGAGAAATGTATTCTTGAGCTAACCGATGCACGAAAGTCATTTTTTTTGCGAGGGGTAAAACATTGCATCCTGATTTTATATTTGTGACTTCTAATTGAGGAACATAGGCCATCTAATTAATATTTGGCTTAAAGATTGGTTTGACATTAAGATTAATATACTCTAAATGGTTCATTTTTTTAAATAAGTGAATCAAGTCTCCTCGTTTTTTTCTAAGATATAAAGTCGTCAAACCCATTCTAACTAGCCGCTTTTTATAGCAAAGCATTCGATTTGAGTAAGGTATTTTTGTGGCCCTCAGTTGAACTCGTTCAAGCATTGAAATTTCCGCTAGGTTTGGCGAACTCCATGCTGGAGCCGCAAATTCAAGATGAGGTCGAACATAGGTTGTATACAATGTTTTCCGCATATTACAATTTGTACTTTCAAAGGCTTTTTTCAACACACCTAGAGTATTTGAAGCTTTGTTAACACATACATGTGTTTGATGTTTCCATTTCTTATCCGGTTGTACAAAAATACCTAGATCACTCTCTATTACATTATTTAAGAGGTCATAGTTCATTCCATTTACATTTAATGTTTATGGTCAGTTTGTATTTTTAAGTGCTTTTCAAGCGAATCTTCTATGGCTGTTAATTTGCTATCGCCAGCATACATTTTAAAAGTGTTTTGCACAACTTCTGGCAAGTCGTTTATGAATAGCAAAAAGAAAATGGGACCTAAAACTGAACTCTGAGGAACGCCACTGGTAACAGATTCCCATTCTGAAAATGTATTACCAATATTAACTCTTTGTTTCCTATTTGTAAGGATACTTTTATTCCAGTTATAAATTTTTCCTTTTATACCATATGCTTTAATCTTTTTCAATAACCTTTTGTGTTCTACTTTATCAAAAGCTTTTGAGAAGTCAAGATATATTACGCATAACGGTTTACCTTTTGCAGCTTCGTATGTAATGGTGTCAATTGTCTCGAACAAATTTGTTGTACATGACTTGTTTGGAACAAAACCAGTTTGCCTTTCAGAAATAAGACTATTTAAAACTAAATGTTCCAGAATTATGTCCAGAAAAAGCTTTTCGAACATTTTACAAGTCACAGAAGTCAAGGATATTGGTCTATTGTTTTCTGGTTCAAGTTTTGATGCCCCTTTAAAAATAGATAATATATTTGCAACAGACCAATGGTAAAGAACACAACCAGTGTCAAAACTCAATTTGAAAATATAGATAATCGGATCAACAAAACATTCTGCAGCATGTTTTAAAACAAACGAACGAATTTCATCAAACGAATTTCACTATTTTTTCATTGGTAATCATATCAGATAATATACTGTTATCACACTGATTTTCACATCTTTGCAAGAACTTGGGTATTGCTTAGTCATCATCTTTTACAAAGACCGACTTAAATTGCTTGTTTAATATATTTGAAGTGCCTGATATTTCAGATGTAATTTGTTCTTTTTTATTTTTCATAGCTCTAATTTTGGATTTAATATTTTGTTTTTTATTTACGTGAGAGAACAAAAGTTTAGGTGTTAGCCTCGCTCTTTTCACTTAATCCATTTCGTATTCTCGAGTTGATATTTTAATTTATTTTTTAACATTAGCGCAAATATTGTTGAATTCCTTTTGAGATTCTTAACTTTGTTGATACACATTCGAATAAGATAGAGATTGTTTCATCTTTATTGGCTTTTTTACTTTCGATCCAGCCATGGTTGGCTATTCTTGTTTTTGTTATTAAAAATAGGAACAACTCACAAGATTCATTATAAATATGTAAAAATATCTCATAGCACTCACAGGCTGATTTATCATGAAATAGCTTAGCCCAGTTGACTTGTTTTAAGTACTTAATCATTTGTGTAAAATTACCCTTTTTAAAGCAAAACTTATCTCTAGTGAATACCATATTGTCACTAAAACTAGTGAAATTTTGGCATGTGATGGAGTTATGGTATCTTCCCTTTTCATAGTGACCTAACTGTGGACCACATTGAAGAAAATCTATGCAAGTCAGATTGCAAATTAAAAAAAGGTCAAGGGTGTTAACTGCAGGAACAGAATCACTTTGTTTAAATTATGGAAAGTTAACTATTTGGTGTAAAGGACAATCATTTAAAACTTTAATAAATTTATTCTCAGTTGAGTTTTTATTTGAATGAACTATTGGACCGTCATCTGTCCATTCTATATTAAAAAAATTGAAATCTCCTACAACAATGAGATCCGTATACTTTTTGACACTTTTGAGTGTTGAGGCAGTTTTGATTAAGACTAGAATTGATTTTGAGTAATCAGCTGTAGAGTTTGATGGTCTATATATATATAACCAACAATTAAATTAAAGTTATTACATTTTATTTGGCACCAGACTTGTTCAATTTCTGTTTTGATAAGATGCGTGTTTACAACTTCTATATTCGTAAGATTTTTATTTACGTAAATGGCAATTCCTCCTACAATTCTATGTCTATCTGCGTGATATAGGTCATATCCATCAATGTTTTTAAATGTATCCAACTTGAACCAAGTCTCTGTAATTGCGATAACATCTATTTTCTTTCTCAAAGCAAGTGCAGGCAGCTCGGATATTTTAATATAGTTAAACAAAGTAGCATTTGTGTAATAAAAATTAAATTAGTTTGTCGTTTGTCTTAATATTTTGCTTCAAATAAAGTGGAAGTTGTTCATTATGTAACTTTTGATGAAATTCATAAGATTGGCTGGTATGGACCCCTCCGGGCTTGCTTGGCATTGCTTTCTTTGACAAATTGGTGAACTTTGCGTTTGTCAATGTCTTTTGTTGTAGTGATGTCAACTTACAACCATTTTTCGCTTCTAATGACAAATCGAAAGGGCTGGTCTAGGTTATTATTGCGTTGTAAGTCTTCGTTAGCCTTCTTTCTCTCTTTATAAAATTGTGCGAATTCAGCCTGCTCATGATGAGTGCGATCAGGTCTAACATATACTTTTTTGTATACCTCAATTGTCGACAGTTCCTTGGTTGCAGACAACATTTTGTTTCGTGCTACTTAATTCTCAAGTTCGAAAACTAATGGTACTGATGTATTGTTTACTGAGGCAACTTTAGATTTTAGTCTGAATGTTGATTTTATTATTATTTGTCTGTTCAACTAACGTATTAATTCATTGACCATGTTCTCGTCATCTGTCTTACGGTCCTCGTTTGTACTTTTTTGTGAGTTAGCCAAACCGACAAAAAAAAATTACAACATTTTTAGACTTTTTACTGGATAGTTTTTCATGACTTTTTGACACTTTGATGATTGGATTATAAAGCTCGGAACCTGGTTTGGATAATTGCTTAGCAATTTGGCTGTAATAAACAACAGGTGCACTAGAAGGTGATACATTTGCATTTTTCTCTTCTAAGCTTTTCACTTTCTTGTTAAGTTTAGCTATTTCTGCATTGTTTTCCGTCAATTTCACTTCAAATAATTTAGTTTGTTGATTTAGTTTTAGCATAAAGTTACCCTTTAGCTCTTCCATTGCTTTGTTAATCATCAGAACCATAAAATTCTTTTGTTGGTGATCTCAATCCTCAATTTCCACCAATGAAATGAAAGAGAGACAACCACTACAAACACCTGTGGATTACTTCTTGTTGATACGTTGGTTTTTATAGGAGGACTACTACTCTGAATACCAGTGGATTACCATCCGGTCAGAATTACTATTATATTATATATTATATTAGTTTTTTTTTTTAACACAAATAGAACTGTTAGTTTATTGTGTTTTTTTCCGCATATATATATATAATTTTTTTTTTTTCCGCATATATATATATATATATATATATATATATATATATATATATATATATATATATATATATATATATATATATACATATATGAAACCTATAAGCAATATTTGGGCGTGTTTGCCGCAGTACTCTTGGCAGCCATCGCAACCGAGGTAATAACGAGAAAAAGTCGCAGTTTTTTTTTTTTACAAGATAAGTCAGCGAAAGTGTATGCAAATATATAACTTACGTAACCTTCAAACTATGTAATGGTAAAATATACTTAAACATGAATCAAGTTTTATAGCTTTACTTTCACTGGAAAATCGGATTGAGGCAACATCCTTTTAAGATTTGATCTGCAGCACTTATTTCCGTTGTATAGAGTCTTTAGTTATTATATAGTTTTCAAAATTTTACTAAACAATATGCTTACTTAGCCAAATGGTTGGCACGCCGTATTTTTAATTGGGAGGCTCTGGTTTGATTCACACCTCTTGCGTTTTTTTTTACGTTTTCTTTTTATTTAATCACTTTTAATTACTCTAAAATACAAAGTAAAAAAATTTGACGAAAGAAGTTTGTTTTGAAATAAAGAAAGTAGTTGTGTTTTGGATTTTAAATACCAAAAATAAAAAAAAAATGCCAGCTGAGGATTTGAACTTGCCATTCGGCGATGTTAACTTTTTAAAAACAGTAAGGGGGTTTTATAAATATGTTTTTATTAAGAACATAATTTAAAATTCTAATTTTTTATTTAAAATAAACTATTTTATTAAATCTATAATTTTTTTAAACTATAAAAAGTTAAACATACTTTATATTAAGGTAATAAGGAAATTTAAAGTTTTTCAGCTGATTTTTTACGCCCCCGTTAAGCATCCTAAACCAAGTGAGCAAAAATGACAAAAGTTAGATAACCTTTAAAAAAGTATTATACTCCTTATAATACTGAAAGACTCAAATCGGACGCTTCTAACTAAAAATGCACGAGGCATTTTAGGTAACTTTTTGTATTTTCTATTTAACTTTTACAGAACATCAGCAACAGGTTAATAGATATATTTCGTTATATATTTATTGTTTTGTTGTTATGTAAATATAAATTGACTTTTATTGAATAGATGTGGTGTATTTTTTAAATAATTTAATTTTATATGACATTCATTTAAAACAACAAAAGAAAAAAATACACAGGGTGTATTTTTTCAATTTTTTTTTTAAATGTCATGTTTTATTTAAATCGATGCAAAATCCGGTAAGGGAAGGTGGCGTACGATAAGCAAGTTCCTAAGATGGTATAACCACGTTTACGGGTAGACAACTGATTTTTTCGCGAATTTTTATGGCTAAAGGTATTTATACAAGTTCGACGGTATTATTTATTTTAATTTCTTGGTTTTATAGTTAATATTCTTTGATTGTTTTAATGTTGAACAAATTTACCATCCCCGTTGCATTTTTTTAATATTCAATATTTTGTAATTACGTTAGCACGAAACAAGATCATAAAAAATTTATTACATCCTAAATACTTTAAGTAAATCTACTGCTAATTCCATGAGTTACATGAGATAATACATAAGCAATTGTCATGCGATTTAAATTATGATTGTAGTTGGTTAAGTTGCTTAAGATGATACGTTTTTAGACGCTTAAGATGAGATGCGGCTTTTTATTTAAGAAAAACGCGTTTTTTTAATTTTATTCTCTACTATTATTATGATACTAGTTTTTGAAAAAACTTTTAAGAGCGAAAGTTTTTTCAAAAAATAGTATCGCAAATTTTTTTAGAGATTAAAAAAATTTATTAGAGTTTTTTTTTATGGTTAAGATAGTTACTTTTTACTTAAGTATAGTCCTTAAAAAATACAATTTTAATTTAAAATTTTTTGTGAATTTTTTTTTTATATTTTGAATTTTTTTGAGTTCTATTAAAAAAACCTCATTTTAAGAAACTGATTTCCTAAGATGAGATTGGGTGTAAAAAATTGAATACATTAAAAAATACATAAAAAGCTTATTAAGATATTATATACTATAAGAAACGAAACAAAGAGAGTTTTTAAAAATCTCTGAAAACATTGCAAATTTTTTTTTTTTGTTTTTTATAGAAGTTTACAATTAGTTTATAATAAATTATTAAATATTGTCTACTCAAAACAATAATTTTTCTATTTTGCTCTTTTTTAAAACTCATTTAAATAAATCGAAACTATTAAAGTGGTCGGTGTGGATAGACTTACCATGACCAGTACCATCTTAATTAACACATTTGAGGCGGGTATTCTAAATAATATTTAGACAGTTACTAATATCCGATCCACAGGTAAAGGAGCGATTCTCGCAACGGCTACCGAAACGTTAAAACCTATGTAAGTTAATGATAATAGAACTTTTTCTTGAAACCGTTAAAAAAAAACAATAAGTATAGTGTTTCTCTATGTATATAGTTAATTTTCTACCGCTTACTAAAAACTTTTGAAGTAAGGAATAAGTATAGAAAAGGATATTGTGGAATAGATTTATTAAGAACCGTATTTTACGGGTCCGGCCAGCTACTATGTACATAAATATATATATATATATATATATATATATATATATATATATATATATATATATATATATATATATATATATATATATATATATATATATATGTATAGTTATATATATATATATATATTTAACATTATGTATGTATATTTGTTCACATATATATATATATATATATATATATATATATATATATATATATATATATATATATAATGTATATATATATATATATATATATATATATATATATATATATATATATATAATGTATATATATATATATATATATATATGTATATATGTATATATATATATATATATATATATATATATATATATATATATATATATACATATATATATATATATATATATTTATATATATATATATGAACATATTTTAAAGAAAAACACATTTTTTAATCTTGACATGTTTCGTAGTTAACATACCACATTTTTAAAAGAGAATATTACAATTAATAAAATGCTACACGCCATGCTTCGACTGAAATTTCCACTCGTCTGTTTACGTAATGCAGATTGCGATTGGAACCTAGTAAACAGTTTATACTCTACCTACTGTTTCAGCTATTGTCACAAATTATTATTATCGCTGTTTTTAATTTTACAAATTATTATCGCTATTTTTAATTTTAAAACTTACTATTAATGTTATTTTTAATTTTCCAATTTATTATTATCGCTATTTTTAATTGTCAAATTATTATTACCGCTATTTTTAATCATTCAAATTATTATTATCGCTATTTTTTTATTTACAAGTTGTTATTATCGAGTTTTGTATTTTTACAAATTATTATTATCGCTATTTTTAATTTTACAAATTATTATTATCGCTGTTTTTAATTCAAAATTTGATGCTCAGGATTTTTTTACACATCTAAATAAACAACATAAAAGCTTAAAATTTACTATGGAAAAAGAACAAGATAATCAAAAATGCATTTTTAAATGTTCTTATCAACAAGTTTGTTTCGGTTTCTACATCAGTTTATAACAAAAAAACATATGCTGGTCTATTACAAAAATTTTCCAGTTTTGTTCCCTATTGTTATAAAGTTAATCTTATACGTTGTTTAACTGATAGAACATATTAAATCAACAACACATGGCTAGGTTTTGATAAGGACAGAATAAATCTACCTAATGTTTTAAAAATAATCAATATCCACCTAAAATAATTGACAACGAAATTTAAATACTTGTTGAAAAAAAGTTAAATCCATCTGTGATAAATAGTATTGATAACCATAATTTAAGATATTATAAGCTTCCATTTGTAGGTTTTTACTCAAATTTTACTAAATCTAAAGTTAATAAAATCATTCAAAAATGTAGTAAAGATGTTTTAATTAATTTAACTTTCACTATCAACAATTTACAAAACAGTTTATGTATAAAAGATCCACCTCCTAAGATGCTCAAATCCAATATTGTTTACTAATTTTCTTGTGCAGGATGTAATGCCAGTTATATTGGAGAAACCTCAAGACACTTAACAACAAGGATTTATGAGCATCTCACAAGTGACAAACAATTTAATGTTTATGAAGATTTAATTTCATCTGTTAATTGTAAAAAATCTAAGCAACTATAATTGTTTTAAAATTTTGAATACCGCTTCTAAAAAAAACAATTTGAAAATTAAAGAAGCACTCCATATGAAATGGGATAACCCATCTTTAAATAAACATACTGTTCATTATAATATAAATTTGTCTATCTAGCTTTTTTTTTTTTTTTTGTTTCGTTTTTTATTTACTCATAATTTTATTTTTATTTGTTTCCAATTAAGGTATCATATTTGCACTATAATTTTTATTGATTTGTAACAATTCTATTTGTCTGTTATTATTTCTCTGTAATGCCTTCAAGTTTTGATTTTATATTTATATTCAGAGTTTTAATTGTGATTTTATCTTTTAAAAAAGTAGTATGTTAACTAAGAAACATGTCAATATTAAAAAATATCGTATTTTTCTTTAAAATATGTTCACATTTATTGCTATTGCGTTGCTCAAGAAATATATATATATATATATATATATATATATATATATATATATATATATATATATATATATATATATATATATATATATATATATATATATATATATATATATATATATATATATATATATATATATATATATATATATATATATATATATATATATTTATATATTTATATATATATATATATAGATTTATTTATTTATTTATTACGGTGCTCTAGAAATGTAGAGTGTAAATTTTTTTTCCTCAAAGTCTTTCTCCCTAGTAATATTCCTATTTTTTTATGTATTTTATAATAAATAAAAAAATTTTGAGCAATGTAGTGGTGGTAAGCATGTCATTAGCTCCCAAAAAATTATTTCTTTGAAATTTTTTTACGTAAAGTTACTATATGTTACGTTTACGTACGTTACGTTAATTTGACACAAAGTTTTGGCAACTATTACATAAATGATACATAATAGTTATAATTTGAATATAATATAAATTAATAAATAAAAATAAATAATTTATAATTAAAGCATATGAATAAGAACATTTATTTGATAAATAATTAGAATTTTAATATGTGTAATACCTTTATTAATATATTTTTATAAAAACTTTTTTAAAATATCTTTAATTCTATCATTTATTTTTATTTTAAGATAAGTTAAAAAAGATTATCAAAGATATTCGATGAAACTAAGTTTTAAGTATTGCACTTTTTTACTTGGACGCTACTCATTGCTTTAAACCAATCATGGATAAACCGGATCTAAGAAAAAACATTGATATCTGGTTATTAGGAAAACCATTAACTTAATTTTTACCATCAAGAGTTCCATCAAAGGAAGATGTCCTGCGTTTCTTTTTCTTTATAAAAGATGGAACTATGAAACATGCTAAACATGTCAACTGTAATGGTGCTATATCAAACGCGGTTATTGCAGAAATTCAAATCAATGGGATAAAGCTGGAGTTGCAACTTAATGCAAAGGCAAGGTTAAAGGAAATTTTTTGATTTGTATGATGCTTATAGAACACTTCAAAGAAGAAAGGATGTCAATATAATGATGCTTGAAACAAAATAGAAACTTATCAACTTTGTGATAGTGACCAGAAAAATGAAGATATTGAACTTCTTATCGCAGTTAGAGATCAGAAGCGAGTTATTTTTGGACCAGAAGACCGAGAATACAAAAGAAAGATTACACAGAAAGTTCAGAGAGATGGCATTGAAAGGACAAGAAGAACGGTTGAAGATAAAAGAAGACAAAATCTTTCAGCAACAACAAGCAAAAAACCAGAAACTATAAGTTCTGAAGTAGACTTGCGTCTGCAGATAACTCTAGAGTTACAGTTACATGCAGTTCAGATAATTCTAAAGATGAAGGTTTTGAAAACCAATCTAAATCTGTTACGAAACCAAAAACATCTAATCTGATGAAAACAGAGTAATTGCACTGGGTCTTCCACGAAATCCATTCAAAAAAAAAAAAATTTCAGCAATTACAGAATGCTTAAATTTATCAGCTGGTAAACAAATAGCTTTTATTGTAGATATAATTTCAGAGGGTGGTGCTGATTTGCAGTGAGCGACTTTATCAAAAACAAATAGCAGAACAGCGGCTAAAAAACTTTGAATAAAATATGGGGATGAGATTACATTGATGAAACTACATTTGTTTCCTTATAGTGTTTTAAATTTCATTGGGATGGAAAAATTGTTCCAGAGGATGTTGAACGGCAATGTGTTCTTATAGCTCGGATTCCAAGCCGTAAAGTATGTAAACTACTTGTGGTTCCAGTAATCTTTGATGAAATTAGTGCAACTATGTCTAACACCATCCATTCTTATGTAATTTGGTGGAAGACAAAACAGTCAATTATAGAACTAGTTTTTGATACCACAGCATCAAATTTTGAGTGAAAAAATTGTGCATGCGCACAGTTGGAATCGTTGCTAGACAAAAAGTTTTTCCATTTTGCTTGTTGACAGCATGTGCTGGAAAGATTTTTATGTTCTGCCAGGCAAAAGATTTTGGTCCGACATCCAGTTCTGACACTTCTGAGTTCAAAAAATTTAAAATTTTTTGGTTAAGCCATCGAAAATTGATCAAAAGTTAAAACTTCTGCTCGTTGTCTTAAACAGCAAAAAGACAAAGCTGTTAAATTTTCGCACCGAATGTCGACTTCAGCTGACGGTGACAGTTTGCTCTGTAATGTTTATAGAGAATGTGCAGAACTAATGCTAATACTTTTGGTAAAAATGCCTTTTTGTGGTGTGCACTGGCTAAAACCTGGTGCAAACCATCATGCCCGCTGGACGGCAACTGCTATATATAGTGCTACAATGTATGATTTTGGTGAATTATGTTGAATTATGTGAAATATGTGAATTATGCTATGAAATATGGGAATTATGCCGTGAAATGTGTGAATTATGCTGTGAAATATTTGAATTATGCTGTGAAATATGTGAATTATGCTGTGAAATATGTTAATTATGCTGTTAATTAAGTGAATTATGTTGAAGTATGTGAATTATGCAGTGAAATATGTGAATTATGCTGTAAAATATGTGAATTATGCTGTGAGATATGTGAATTATGCTGTGAAATATGTGAATTATGCTGTGAACTAAGTGAATAATGCTGTGAAATATGTGAGTTTTGTTGAAGTATGTGAATTATGTTGAAGTATGTAAATTATGCTGAATTATGTTCAAAATAAAAAGGAGAAACTGCGTCGTATTTGCATATTTAATGCACTCTTCTACGTAAAGACATGGCTAGCCACCCTTTTTGCAGCCAATGCACCATCAAACGATATCCAGGTTTACCATGATCTTCGATTGGTAAAGAATACTGACCCAGAGGTTGGTTAAGCGCCCTTCCTTGCACTAAACAGGCATCTGTGGTATCTGACCAAAAAAACAGTTAATTTTTCTCTTTTTCTAAGTTTGGTGCTAGAAATAGATAAGACACAAATAGCCAGAAACTTGTCAAAGTAAAGAAAAACATGCCACTGGATAAAGGAGTACCAGTTTTTCCACAGTTGATTTCATCCAAAAAATTAGTACATTTGATTGGCAAGAAATCTTGGCTCCTGGTTAACCTACTCAGAATTAAAACTGCCTCGTTACACTAAAGAGATATATTAGCTGGAGGGAGAACAAAGCCGAAAATGTTTTCAAATCCAATATAGTCTTGGTTGTATATTTAATCCAGCGGTAAGTCAAAATGGCGCTTTTGCTAAGAAATAAAAATTTTTTCAATGTAATTTGTAAGCTTTGAAAGCTGTAATCGAAGTGGAATAATCTCTTAAAAATTTTTTGGATAGTTTTTTAATAACTGTACGATCAATTAAGAAGTTAATTTTAGCAAAAATTACGATTAAGAAAAAATAATAGTTTCTTGCACACCTCAATTATAGGTATAAATACCAAATTTTATTTAATCTTTACTACCTGTTTAAACCTTACTTTTTGCTTGCCTGTTCAGTTCTAGATTTATTACATTCATTAAGAATGTTCTTTCGGCCAGGCACTCATTAAATCTTAACAGGCTTTGATTTTCTGTTGTTGTATTTTTGCTGGATTCAAAAGCAAATTGCTTTATTTTAAATATAGACATATAAAACACCTGGCTAAAATACTACCAATACTTATCTAGACATTAATTAATTCAATTCTAAGCTAGAAATTTATTATTAGTCGTTTAAAAGCACAACATATAAAAACTAAATTAAACTAACTCTAAATATTGTTTACGAACATTTTAAACATCTATATTTAATTTGCAATGCTTGAATTGCTTTTTGCCTTTTGAAACAATATCAATGGACAATTTTTGTTTGAAAGTGGAGACTGATTTGTTAACATTAAACTATGATAATTACGCGGTGTTTAATGGGAAAGTCTGATTTTGATGCTATGCGGTAATTGCATTTTATATTGTAATATATTATATCATAATATAGTATTAGTATAAATATATATATATATATATATATATATATATATATATATATATATATATATATATATATATATATATATATATATATATATATATGTATACATATATATATACATATATATATATATATATATATATATATATATATATGTATATACATAAATAAATATATATATATATATATATATATATATATATATATATATATATATATATATATATATATATATATATAATTTCACAAAAAAACACTTGCACCATTTCTTTTCAACAAATATTTTCTTCACTTCCTTTAAACCTTTTTTTCTTTTACTTTGACTAATAATAGACATGACTACCAAGTAGGCATAATAAAGTTAGAACTGCGTTAAACAACGGTGTTATTTAGGTTGTATTAAAGTTGGATTATAGTTGTAAATGTAAATGATGGATAACTTTAAATTATTAAACGGTTGATTTTCAAACGTTACCAAACTTTAAAATGATTTCAAAACGTTAGCCGTAAGGCTTTAATGTTAAGAAATTATTTTAAACTTTTTAAAAACCAAGCAAGCACTGGCACAGCAAAAATAGGTAATGAAAAGTGTGTGAGTGTGTCTTTATTAATAAACATGTTGGTAATTTGTGTAATACATACATATATATATATATATATATATATATATATATATATATATATATATATATATATATATATATATATATATATATATATATATATATATATATATATTTGTATATAAATATATATATATATGAGCCGAACTCTTTTTCTAGGTGGTGTTGCACGAACGTTTATTTGAGGCACTTTTTTTTTAGAAATGTATATTAAACTAGACTTTTTTTAAAAAGTTGAGAATCAGCTATTTTCTCATTTTACTTTTTTGTATGCTTATTAAATTTTATGATGGTTTTATTGATTTTGAAAAATACCTTGCCTCTCTTACATCAAGTTATCATTGAAAAAATGGGGTTTTTTTTTAACACTACTTTTATACTTATCGTCAATTTACCTGCCAAATTTCATAAAAAAGAAAGTTGTCGCAAATATTTTTTACAGTTTGTATTCTCGAAATAAATAATAAAGCAAACAGCTGAAATAATTGAAAAAAACAACTCAAAATTACTAATGAAGCAAACAGCTTGAATTAGTAAACTTTAAAGATCCAGGTTGGTTATGAGAAAAATGAGCAAATGTTAAGAACAACGTGTGCAATAAATTAACGGGATTTAACTCCTTTTGCTCCAGAAGAGGTTGTTTCAAGCCATAACAATTATTTCGGGTCATCCTTGTCATTTTGTAGATTTTTATTGGCATTTTCAGCATTGGCTACATGCTTTGTCCCAAAAAATAAAACCTAATTGGATCAGAAAGTAATTTGCACATTTTGAAAAATCTTTATTATGTATTACTCTAATTTGCATTAAAGCTGATCTTTTTCGGATTTTCTTGCACTAAAGCAATCACAATAGTACTGCACATGCTTTATGACATTTTTGACTGCAATTTGTTCATTTTAGAGTTAATTTTAGCTATATAATGTTTTTTTGAATTGTGTAATTTTATACTAACTTTAAACTACTTTTTTTACAGCCTTTACATGAGAAAAACCATAAAGTTTTAGAAAGCTTTTGGTTCTAAATTTCTTAATAAGGCAGTGGCATTAATTACAAAGTTGTACTTATTCTGCATTTCGCAGAACACATATCATCTGTTTAAAATACAAGTAAAACGCACACAGTGTCTTAGTGATGCTTTGTATACGCAAACTTTCCCAAAATTTTTCAAAGCATACTAGTATAGATAAGAATGTCAAAACAGTCACCAAACCATTTTGTTTGTATATTACAATCATGCAGACTTGCTCTAAAAGTAAAAAACTCTTTTTTACTACTGTTTTTAGTACTATTAGCATGTTTTTACTACTTTAAGAGCAAAACTTGTTTTTTGTCTTTTACAAAAATAACTTGTAACAAAACTTTAAGGTATATTTTTTATATGTTTTATAAGGTATATTTTTTATTATGTTTGCTCCTAACTAATATTTAAATTGTTCATTAACTTAAAAAAAATGGAAAAATATGTACTTTCTTATTTTTCGCCTTTAATTTAGTGACTACAGCGAGCTGAAAAGCAGAAACCACTGGAGGCAGCAGTCAAGTTGTTTAACTATCAAAATTTCTTAAGAAGCCCATCGCCAATTGCTTCCGCCTACGTATTGGCGTTGATCTCCAAAACATATTCTTTCCTAAAAATCTCTGGCTTCGGACGCCAATTGAGAGGTGGAAACCACTGAAAACAGTCAACAAACAGTTATGTAGTTATGCAGATTTGTATTTTAATCGACAGATTTGTATTTTAATCAGACAGATTTGTATTTTAATCGACTTTAACTTGAAAACTGTTTCGTTACATTTGAACAACTTAAGAATAAGTTATAACGATTACTATTGGATTCTTGGTTCATAGATATTAATATATCTGACGTAAAATAATTCTTTTAAAGTAAACTTAATCAAACAATACCTTAATTATGCCAATTATACTTAAATGATGATTATGAAAATTCGTCTTGTGATTATTTTATTTATGAAATGTAAGTTAACTCTTTTTGTTTATTAAAGGGTTTATTTATTTGTATGTTGAACATTTTAGCAATTGTATACATTTTAACATTTCCTTATTATTAGTTATTTTCTATATAGATTTTATTGCTCTCCTGGCTTTTAGAGAACTTAGTAAGTGTTATGAACTGATACGTACTTTTAAAGAATTAATAACTATTCCACCTTCTGCGACGCTTAAAAACTTTTTAAAATAAATTGCATATTGCACATTATTATTACCGTGCCGAATTAAAGGCAAAAATTGGACATCTGAAAGTAATTATTAAAAAATGGTTATGTCTGTTAACTATTGGGTAGAAGATTTAGAACCTAATAAACCAATGACCAATCATATATATAAAAGTAAAAATTGGACAAACCTGATTAATTACCAAAACAATGCTAATGATAAAATCTGTTACTAGTGAAACAAAATAAAGAGATTAAAAAAAAAATGTTGTTATTTTTAAAATTAACTTATCGTTAAACGAATAAAAGAGTAATAAGAAAGGAGAAAATTATATGGATGTTAAGACATTTAGACATTCTATCCCCTTTCGTACGTACCTGGATGCTTTCAACAGCCCCAATTCTCTCTGCGAACGTAAGCACTATTTCTTAAAAAATTGACCTTCTTTTTCCTGACGCATATTTTTTCAAAACACTTTTTAACTTATGTTAAAATTCTATAATTTTATTAAAAAAAAAATATCCATTATTAAGAAAGATAGAAAACAAGAGTCAAACCGCGTACGTACAAGCTGTCTTTAACACCCTTTTCCCTATTCTTCTAACGCAATTGTGAGTCTTTGATTAACCCCCTCCCCCATAACTGCGTGCGTTCTTTATGGAAAATCCCTTGGTTAAAAGTTTTTTTAAGTAAAAAAAGAGAAAGATTGCATCAAAAAAAATGTTTTAGGTGAGATCAGCTCTAGATAGAAAAAAAGTAATTAGTAGAGTGTTACAAGGATCATATAAAATGATACCCTTTGTTTGTTATTTATATAAATTATTACGTGAGATAAGAAAGACAGTTTATTTTTACAGCGAGACAAAACTAAGATGATTGAATTGAGCAAAATAAGGCTACTTAACATTAAAAAAGAAAAGGGAAAACTTATGCTTTTATCCAAAACAAAATTGAACAAACATTATTTAATGTGCAGTACACTTAACACAATTCAGCCAAATATTCCAACTTTTAAGAAAGAGTTTTTGATGTTAAGATAACAAACAACGTTACTTTGTAAAATAACATCAACACAATTGCAGAAAAAACTAAAAGAAATCTTGGCCAAACAAAACACACATTTTGTCGTTAAGATAGAAGTTTAATGAAATTAGTACACACCTCATTAGTTTGTTCGCACATGCAGTTGTATAGAGTTATTTTTTTGTATATTTTTGACTATTTTAAAACATTATTATATTTAAAATGTTTTCTCACCTTTTCATTTTTAAAAATGGTCTTTTTCGTTTCGCTTTCTTTCTCGATTAACGCAATTTTATTTTCAAGTTTTGA
>NC_088934.1:34972500-34975000 GCF_038396675.1 Hydra vulgaris
TATATTGTAACTAGAATATGATTTTGGCATGATTCAAAATTTTATCAACAGTAGTTCAGTCAAGAAGGACTCTTAATCCTAATTAATAATCGATAAAGTAATAAAGAATGTAACATTACATATACATTTAACTCTCTGATGAAAAGGTCAACAAAAGAAACGAAAGATACTTTTACAACAAAAAATTGTTTAAAGAATCTTTTCATAATACAACACATATTTTAGTTTTAAATCCATAATTCTTAAATACAACATTTACAATGTCAGTCATAAATAATAGTAAACTTCTTAAGATTATTTACATTGTCTTTACATGTTTTAACAATTTTATGTTATTAAAGATAAAAACTTAATATCTGTTTGTTAGCATACATAAATATTTATATAGTTTTAGTTCTTTGACTTTAGCTTTATTCCCCCACAAAAAAAAAAACATTTGAATAAAATACTCTGATTTTTTTATTTCGATGGCAATGGTAAATGTCCAACATTTTAAAATAATCTAAACTTTGTATATTTTTTTAATTAGTGCCTTTTTGGAAGTAGCAATTTTTGAAGCTGTATTATGAAATGTAACAGTACCACCAGTGGTAGAGTTTTAATGATTGAAAAAAAAAAGTTCTTTATATCTTCTGTTGTTTGTACCTTTGTTGTATCGAACTAATAATAATATTGACTAATTTTAATCTTTACTTGAAAATCCAGTCTTTAAAACTTGTGTTTAATGCTTATTATCATGGTTGATATTGGCTCTGGTTCAGCGTCAATCCAATTGACAACTTAAAAGATAGAATGACTAAACTGCCACCAAATAATGTAAACAATTTTCAATGGCTGATTCATTATGCCACAGAATATGATACATAAGCTATTTGGAAAAAATAAACTTTAGCAATCCCTCATTGAGAAAAGAACAAGAATTTCAAAATTGCAGTAGCTCTTATTATATTTGTAGAAATGACTAAGCTTTCTCGTGCCACAACATATAAACTTGCCAAACAATACACAAATCAAGATCATCATTAATATGGCTGAGCCACAATTTTTTTCTCTGTAAAAAAAAATAATAAGCTTTAAAATTTAAAAAAATAAATAAAACAATATATGCCTGAAAAATGTAGTTCACTAGCAAATATTATAAAATGTACATGATTGTTGATTATAAAAGAAATGCAGAACTTTTTTATGATATTTTAAAATCAATTTTCTAAACTATAAAATTTCCAAACTTTTTTATAAAATTTCTTACATTGTTTTAAATTTCATATTTTTGGCATGTTCTTATTCCTGTTAATTTATAATCCTAATAACTACTTGGTAAATTTTTTATTTACATATCCAGTTTAAGAAACTAATACTAACACTGTTAAAATTGCAATATAAACACTGCTAATATTCACAGTGAAATTCCAATATTTACAAATGTATAATGTTTACATTATTTTTACAAATAAATGCTTACATTTAATGTTATAAAGTTTCCTAATATTACTGTACCTTATTGAGTCAACGAAACTTCTAAACTAAATTCTTTACTCTTAAAATCGAGAATTAAAAATGGTGTATGAAGTTATTAAAAATCGTGATGTTTTTTATGGTTCTTTTCTTTTCGGGCCAGTTCAATAAGGCCCTGCGGTGCGTTTTTTCGTTCTATCTGAAAGCACAATAAATTCTGCGCGCGCATCAAAAATAATATTACTACAAACAAAATAAATAGGGCCAGTAAAAATCGGCCCAGCCGTTATTGGCAATGAATTAAAACAACGCTACAATACTTTGAATTAATTGCAAATAAACGTATTACTTATAAATTAAAATAGTTTAAAATTAGAACTAACTTTAGAACTATTTTATTTTATAAAACTTGTCTGCAAATAGTTAAGGCTGATAATTGCATATTTGCATATATAAAAATACATATTAACATTATCAAATATTTTATCTTAAATAAATATAGGTGGGGCCGGGCCCCTATGGCCCCTATTGACGAGCCGCCACTGTATATATATCTATATATATATATATATATATATATATATAAATATATATATATATATATAAGTATATATATATATATTTATAAGTATATATATGTATATATAAATATATATATATTTATATGTATATGAATATATTTATATATATATATATTTATATATATATATATATGAATATATATATATATATATATATATATATATATATATATATATATATATATATATTTATTTATCTATATATATATATATATATATATATATATATATTTATAAATATCGTTTTTTATCATTTAATGAGAATGCTGAATTTAATGAATAATGCGATGAATTTACAACAAATGATGAAGATGAGGATTAAGAATTTGACACAAAAACAAATGTTTTACATTTTAATATTTTTTTTTGTCATGAGTAATTTTAGTTACTTTTTTTTATCTTATTACATTTAAAAAATGATTTATATTATTTTAGACAAGTCACATATATGTATATATTGCTTC
>NC_088934.1:34982500-35020000 GCF_038396675.1 Hydra vulgaris
ATCTACTCGTCTGAAAAACCGTTGTTTAAAAATAATTGCTCTACGAGCAGATGGTTTTGGCATATCAGATAGAGCAGTTGCCGCAATTGTATCAGCAACTCTGGTTGATTTTGGTATAGAACATATGGGGCCAGTGGATCGGAATAAAATTCGCAGAGAACGAAAACTACTGAGAACATCCTGTAAAAATGCTGATTGTAGAATTACTGGATTGTATTTTGATGGAAGGAAAGATCAGACTTTAAAACTTGAGGCGGATAGGCAGACTGTGATTTCTGAGGAACATATTTCCATTTTAGCAGAGCCAAATTCAAAGTATTTTGATCATTGTACGCCAACAAGTGGATCAGCCAAATCCATTGCAGATTCAATAATTGATACTGTTGACTGCACGAGCCTTGTTTGTATTGGTTCTGATTCAAGTAACGTTAATACTGGTTTAAATAATGGAGTTATACGCAGAATGGAAATTGAACTTGGTTGACCACCGCACTGGTTCATTTGTCCTTTACATCTGAACGAGCTTCCTTTGCAACATCTTTTTCACTCCTTAGATGGTGCAACAACTGGAACCCATTCATTTAATGGACCAATTGGCAAGTCTATTTCAATGTCTGTTCAGAAACCCATAGTCAGCTTTGCCATATTTGTTGGTGAACCTGTTATATGCAATAAGCAGTTGTTAAGCAGCGATCAACTGTACTTTTTCGAAATTGTTAATGCGGTGAAGACAGGTGTTGGACCAGATAGATTTAATTCTAGAACACCTGGGCGACTAAACCATGCAAGGTGGTTGACACTAGCAAACCGTGTTCTACGCCTCTATATATCTACTGAAGATCCATCAAATGAACTAATACTTTTAGCTAAATTTATTGTGAATTCACATGCGGTTGTTTGGTTTGACATTAAGAAACATTCAAACTGCTGCTTCACACTATTATAAAATGATAGAAACATCACGATTTCTTTCTGTGCGTTATCGAATAATTGTTCAGCAAGTTTTGAAGCGCAATAGCTACCCGGCTCATATCAAGAGCATTATTCTGGCTATGCTCAAAGACAACCGTCAAGTGATCCGTAAGCTTGCGTTGAAGAGAATTCTTCGTGCTCGTGAAGATGACATACCAAATCGAAAATTTCAACTCTCTGAGTTACGATTTCAAGCGACTAGTTATGAAGAACTGATTGACTGGCAAACACAGCCCCGCTTGGAACCTGTTCTGAAAAAACATATTCCAGTCAGTTGAAGACATAGTTATTGACATAGAGCCATTTCCATGTCACAATCAAAGTATTGAACGTGTGATTAAAATTGTGACTGAATCAGCATTCAAAGTTTATGGTCATGAAAATCGTGATGGCTATATTCGCGTTCAACTGAAGCGCCGCAAGTTAATGCCTCACTTTGACACAAAATCTGAATTTAAGAACATTTAAGTATAGTTTCTAATCAACGTTTGCTAATGATATATTGTTTTGACTGTTCAAATAATTTGAATTTTATTATAAATTCAATCAATAAATTATGTAACAAATGAGCGTTTTTAAGTTAATTTATTTGAAAACTTCAAAGGTAAAAATACAAAGTATATATATATATATATATATATATATATATATATATATATATATATATATATAAATATATATATATATATATATATATATATATATATATATATATATATATATTTATGTATATGCATATATATATATATATATGTGTATATATATATATATATTTATTTATATATATTTATATATATATCGTTCTCATCGTTTGAAGAGTATGCTGAATTTAGTGATAAATGCGATGAATTTACAACAAGTGATGAAGATGAGGAACAAGCAGTTGACACAAAAATAAATGTTATACATTTTATAATTTTTTTTTATTCTTGAATAATTTTGGTTCTTTTTTTTTTCTTATTACATTCATATAATGATTTATATTTCTTAGACAAATCACAAATCGTTTTTAAGCAACAACCAAATTACTAAATCCTTTTCCATTCTCTTAAGATGATAGAGTTATTAAACACATGTCTTTATCCTAAATACTTTAACTTGCAGTACAGTTAGGAAAGTTTTGTAGTACTAACTAATTTTGCAGAAGATTTTAGTAGTATATTTTAATCTCGAAAGGATGGAGTTTCTTTAAGAACAAATAAGTTTTAACTTTTAAATGCTAGTGATTATTGATTATGTTTGTTTTTATTATTTCCTATTATAATTTTTAAATTATAAAACCATGTATTTTAACATATTTTTTTAATAATTCTTTTAACTAAATTTGATTTTTATATTAGATAATGATTTTTAAACCTTGCATAAAAATTTACTAGATTTCTTTCTCCTTGTATTATAGATAATATGTGTTTTACAACGCTTTAAAATGGTTACGCAAAGATAACCATTTTGCTGGTGGAATAGAGGTATAATTAATCAAATTAATTTTAGAGTTTCAGTTCAAGACTATTTCCCTATTGACTAAAAGTAGAAACCTTGTTCTCCGAATAAAAGAAAAAAAGTTTATTTTAAGTTAATCTGTAAAAAGACTAAAAATTTTAAGTGAAGTTAAAGAGTTTGATCTGAAAATAAAAACAAAAAAAAAAAGAATGGTATGTATTGATTTTACGATTTGGAACATGAATTATAAACGGCATTTAAAAATAGTGTATATACTGCTTTTAATTTAATTCACTTAGTAATTTAGCTAGCTTTTTTGCCATACTTTGTCTCTTTAATTTAGTAATTGCTTTATAAATAAATTCTCTTTCAGGTTTGTAAATTATCTAAATTGGTGGACTAATTTTAAAAGAAGCTCTAAAAAATATATTGAAAAAACTTGTAAAGTTTTTGCATATTGTTTGTTGTATTGAAAATATATTATAAACATTTTTTATGATAATACGTTGTTTACTGTGAGATGTTATTTTATTTCAGTGTTATTAGCTATGAAGTTTTGAGATTAAATAGAAAGGAGAATAATTTCAGCAGGCCCAAAAAAGCTTTATCTCAACAACTAAAGTTGTTTGAGGCTGTGACAGGTGAATTATTATTTTAAAATATTTTTATCAAATCTTATTTATAAGAACGATTCTGAATTTTGAGGACAAACTTTTTAGAGGCCAAGTTTTTTAAATCTTGAAATTTCTTGATTTCAAAATATTTCTATGAAAATCAGAAGGTTCAAGTTTTGTAAAAGTTTTATAAACTTTTTAGTATTTTCAGGACTTCATCCAAAAAAATATACATTTGTAAATTATAAATTATAGATATAGTGATGAAACTTCTTTAAACAATTTTTTTTTTGTATCAATTTTCTTAAAAATTTAGAAAGTGGAAATCAATGTTAAATCTTATAGGGATTTAAATTTTTTATATCCGTGATTGTTTAGATGTTTTACCTATCATCCATAATAGTGACTTTTTGAATATGATCGAGACACTACACGAGATTATATAAAAAAAAAATTATGAGTGTTTTAAAGTATGCTTCAGACAAAAAAAGTCAAGGTAATTGATGGATTTGCGCATGAATGTGCAAACAATGAAACGTCAAGTTACGTTTTTGATTTGGAATGATATTATACTAAAAATATTTGGGAAATACATTCATCATGTATTTGCATTTATAGAGTTTTGGTCCTAATTACGTTTAACGTAAGTTACACAAAGTCAACTTAACGTCGCTATTAAATGTTGTTAAACCTTTCAATTTTTAACTTCAAAATAACGCTTAACTAACGTTAGTGCTGACGTTTAATCAACTTAAAAACAACGTCAAATTAACGTTAATTTGACGTTGTTTTTAAGTTGATTAAACGACATTGATTAACGTGAGGTTGACTTAACGTCGTTATTTAACGTTTCCAACCTTTACAAAACGTCTAACAATGTTAATGTTGACGTTCAAATAAACTCTGCCCGCTGGAATATAGTGTTATTTTATAAAAAAAAACCTAATATAATAAAATTTAATTTGTTTTGGTTTAAAGATAAAAATGTTAATTATAAAATAATATTACTTTTATTTATATTCACATTAATAGTTAAATTGACGAATTTTAGACATAATCCTCGTCAAAAAAAAGTAGAACATTCATTAATAATAACGTAAGTATAGCTAAAAATATTCAAAAACCCGATAAAAAATTTACATTAGTGTAGCCAAAACAGCGTTGTCATTCCGATGTAAAATAACGTTAGTGTAAATAACCTCATCACGTTGTAATTCTAATAAATAACAACTTTAGTGTAAACAACGTAATTCAGACATTTTAATTCTGATAAAAATAACGTTAGTGTAATCAACGTTATTAAAACTTAGTAATTCTGATGGGGAAAACCGTTAGTGTAATTAACTTTGTTTCAACGTTAGATTTAGTTGGTAGATGCTAAATATTTGCATAGTTAATATAAGTTTAAACATGATAAGTAATTTCATTAAAACTTATAACTATGGGTGTAGAATCAGACTGTGTTTAATACCAAATTACAGAAAAATAATGCATAACAATATGATGATGCGTAGGTGACATTAGTTTCATTATTGGTTATTTCTTAGCAAATAAACTGCATTTTTTATTCTTGCTTATTTTTATGATAAACTTAGTACTTTGTTATTACTTTTTAACTTTCTTTTTTTATCATTTGACAGTTGATCTGATAATACTAATATTGAATAACTGAAATATTTTTATTTATTTGGAAGTTGTGTTAGCCGGCATAACTCAGAATAAATTTATGCTTGGTTTCTGTTGCGTGTTTAAATCCTTTTAAAACAAAAAGAAGTACACTTGTCAAAAATGGTTTCCATTTCGCGAAATTAGCTACTACAATTTACCATAAATACTAGTTGAAAAATTAATAGTTTCACTGCTACAAAAACGTAGTACAATATTATTATAATTAACCATAAAAAAATGTGAAACCACAGGTAAAAGCATGCCACAATCAAATTTTACTTTAAAACTAGAGATGGGAATCAAATTCATCCTTTAAAGTTAAGTTACGGTTCAGTCAGATTATATCTAATGCTCGAGTTTGGTTCGGCTTGGCCTGCGGCGTAGTTTGGGTCCGGTTTAGTTCGGTAACAGCTATTTACAGCTAATTTCGGTTCGGATTGGTAGCAATACAATTATTTTTTAGTTATATTTACAATGATAAACACAAAGATATTAATAAAATATCAAGTAGTTAAAGCATTGGAAATTATTTTAAATAATTTGCAATGTTTTAACTACTGCAACTTCAAAAGTTCAAAAAACAAAACGCTGCTGTTAAAACGCGCAAATTATAAAACAGTAACTTTCTGAACCTAGAAAACGGTCGCTTTAGTAACCTACTGGCAGTCTAGTAATCAGAGCTGCATATTATATTTGATAAATATCAGCATTTCTTATGTTTCTGGGTTTAGGCGAGCCCAGCGATCACTCATTATCACTGAAAAGGTTCTTTCACTGGTAGAACTTGAAGCAGGAATAGCCAACAACTTGGCTATTCCTGCTTCAATTGAACTGTCATTGTCATTGTCCAGAGTTGCATGGCATTACATGCTTTATGGCCAGTGCCAAGTATTGGTCCAATATATGTCTTGTTTCATTACTGCCAGCTTTAGAAAATGGAGTGTGAGCTGTTGTAAAGTTTGCCAGCAAGTCATACAATTCAGCATCAGCTTTACTATTTTTTTAAAGAATAACTTGCTCTAAATGACTAGAGTCACTAAAGCTGTTTAAATCTGTACTACCTGAGTCCTTGCGTATCACCTACGGTGTTGAAGAAGACATAGTTTTGTCTACCATACTAATTATCTTCGAATAAGCAAATTTGCCATCTTCTACTTTGACGATTGACAAGTATTTGTAGGAAGGAAAGATAAATGTTGGAAACTTGTGCAAAGGATAAATAAAATATTTTTAATTCAAGCTCTATAGAAAAGCTGCCTTCTAATAACGCATACCTTCACTGTCTGAGGTATTGATCTTACAGACTGACTGTAAACAAATTAGATTTATGTTATGAATACTAGACTTATGTTTCGTATAATGTTATGTATCATATTATGTATTGTAGACTTATTTTATGTATAAGAATATGATAATTTTGTTATGTTATGTATTATATTTATACATGATATAATTATATATATATATATATATATATATATATATATATATATATATATATATATATATATATATATATATATATATATATATATATATATATATATATATATATATATGTATATATATATTTATACATATATTTAGTTACAATTAGATTTTATTGTGAACGGACGTGTTTGTGAACGGACGTGTTTTTATCAGCCTTATTAAAAAATAAAATATAAATTTAACGTTGGAAAACATCCTAAAGTTAATAACAACAAAGCTTGAATAACAAAAATCTTTTATACTATAAGAAAAAAGCAAATTATGGAAAGAATAAGAACAAAACTTTATAATAATAATACGTGGAAACTTAAAAACTCTCGCAGTACGACTCAACAAACTTGAATTTGAAGCAAAAGAAAGCAATTCAAAAGATGCTATAATTGAAAAAGAAATTTACGAAATTAAAGAGAGCTTGAACTTTTAAGAAAAAAATATCACTAAAAAAATTGAAAAAAATAATAACAAATTTGGGGTATGTAATAAATTACCGAGTAAAAAAAAACAGTGGACTAAGAGAACCGCTTGCGCAGAAACAATTTAAGGATCGATGGTGCAAAAGAAAAAAAGGTAAAAGCTGGGATGATTGTAGAAACTCGGTAAAATAAATAATTAAAAATAAACTTAACATTGAAATTGAAACAGCCCATCGTATTGGAAATGCAAGAAATGATAAGTTACAAAGAACAATAATCTTCTAACTGATCTATTATTTAGATAAAACTAAAGTTCTTAACAACGCAAAAAAATTAAAATAGGCTGGACTATATATAAACTAAGACCATGCAAATGAAAGAGTAGAAAATTGAAAAAAACTATAGAAAGTTGAGCGACTTTGTAAAGATGGTTATTACCCTACTAATAAATTTGATAAAATTTATTGCAGAGATTTTAAAAATTAAACAGCTGTTTTAGGCGAGTCCATTTTCTAACAAGTTTTTATTTTCTCAAAAATCATTATGGCTAATGAAACAAAAAACTTTGAAAGGCTGCGTTTGAATATCTTTGAAACTGCTAATAAATCTTTATCACACAATCATTATGACAACTTTAGCTTTTTAAACGAAGAATACTCCGACTTTGCATATTTTGATATACAAAACTTTAAATTTAAACTTAAAGCCTTTATAAATTAGTTTACGGTAATACACATAAACATTAGAAATTTACTTATTAATATAAACGAATTAAAAAACTTTCTCCTTTACAGTAGTCTCTTGCTTAATTGCGCAAATTGAAACAGGCACTGCGGTGCGCAATTAACTAGAAGTGCGCAAACAAGAAAAAGATAAGAAAAAATTTAGCATACTAAATTATTAACTATGTAAACAAAACTTTATTAAGAAATATACTAGGCATGATGGAAAAAGTCATGAATTGTAGGTTGATATGCATTCTGCAGCTTTTCTCGTTTAATTTTCATAATTACTGACCGTATGTTTGATGATAGTTGTTTGTAGCTATTCATTAATTTATCGTTGTCGTCTTTTAAAAATGCTTTACCTTTTTGACATTTTAAATACTTGCCAATATCGATCAGAGATAAATGTATAAATTCAATACCTAAGAAGTCTGTATCATCGTATATTTCATCATTATTAGCTTCTTCTTCATCAGAATTGTCATCCATAGCAACTGGATTATCATTATTTTCTTCGAGAGACAAACAACCTTCAAGATCTTCCTTGATTGCTTCAATATACGTTAGAGAATCTTCACAGTCAATTGATTCAAAATTGCTGATATCTTCTAAACTGATCAAATTCCCTATTCCTTCAATTTCGTTTAGCAGCAAGAGCATATTACAAGATGCGAGGTCAGCCTCCTCAGAGCATAGTTCAGTGTTTACGGGACTGGAAATCTGAAATAATTCTGCCTTGTCGAAGCAATTTTTGAGAGATGAAGGTTGAATTGATTTCCAAGCGAAATTGACATTCTAAGCAGCGTAAAGAAGATGTGCGGGCTTCCCGTATTCAACTCCTGCTGCACCTCTTTTGCACAAAAGACTAATTTCTTTCAGACTTTCCTTTATATTTACATTGAGGCTGTAATATGAAAATATGTCTGAGAGATATAGATATTTATATCGCTTCTTAAGAGCCGCAATAATACTCATATCACTTGGTTGCTTCTAACTTGTGCAATTTGGAGGGAAGAAAACAACTTTTAAAAGATTTCGCTCTAACGCATCAAAATGTCTAAGAGCATTGTCTAATAATAAAAGAACAGGCAAATCAGTTTTGCGTTTAACTTTAGAATAAAAGACTCCATTGAACCATTTCCAGCATATAGAGACATCCATCCATGCATTTTTTTTGATAAAAATACGGTATTGGAAATGTTTTACCGACAATACAAGCAGGTCATGCAGTTTTTCCAATCATAGAGCAGGGTATTTGTGAGATCCTGTTGCATTGGAGCAAACAACTAAAACCACTATTTTTAAGATTTTTTTTTACCTCTTGTAGTTATTAAGCTTTCAGTAGGCATTAACAGAGAATATCTAGGCAGCAAGCGAAAAAAAAAATCCAGGTTCGTCCATATTGTATACATTTTCGGGTCTGTACATTTTAATAATTGAGTAAAAGTCCTTAAGATGCTGAAGAAGAACAGGATCATCTTTGTTAACTTCAGCTCCTTCTTCAAAGAGATGCATCAATTTTAAGCCTCGACGACGACGAAATAAAAAAGAGCTATTGCTAAAAAGCTTTATATTCTTTTCTTTTATATTAAATATTTGCGCAATTTTTTTTGCTTTCATAATTGCTAACGATGGAGGCGCTTCAATCTTTAAACGACGCAATGAATCAATCCAAATATGTAGCTAATTTTCTATTGCTTCAAATTTTCAAGACAATAATCACAACACTTTTTTTCTAACTTCTTCTGTTATTAGTTAACTTCTTTTTTCTATTTGATCTCGATTATTCCAGAGAGATGGAATTAAATTTTCAGTTACATTTTTTTTTATTTTTTTTTAATATTTTCGCCGTTAAATAATATATACAGTTTCGAAGCACATAAATAAAAATAAATATTGGCGGGGCAAGAAGAAGACTAATTTAGCCTTATCACCGAGCCCTATTCTCACGTATTTACAAAAACCGTAATATTTAAATATCTTTAGTTAACAAACAATTTATTAAAAAAAAATAAAAATAAAAATGTAAAATAAATAACAATTCCTTGTCTTTTAAAGAAAAATTTAAAGAATAAAACTTTAAGGAAAGAGTAAGATCAATTGAATAAAAATAAATAAATGAGATATTATCATTTGCTTTAAACTTAAAAATTTAAAGTAAGATTTAAAAATAAAAAGTTAATAAATTAATATACACCATAGAAATAACATAAATAAATTAGTCTACTTCATAAAAATAACGTAAATAAATTAGCAAACGTCATAGAGGTAATACCATAATTAAGATAATTAAAAAAAAAAAAAAAAATGTTGATACACTCAGTGACTTAATTTTGTATTAATTATTTTATGTATTTGAGTTTTAATTAAAAAAAACATTTAAAATCAGATATATTAAAATCCATAAGTAAGAATGTGTACTTTGATTCATTTTTAAACTGCTCTATACTAGTTTTATGTATATTTACTATTTTGGGAAACATTTTCCACAAGTAGGGTCCACGATAAAGAACTGAATATGAAGTTAGTTTTGAATTATATTTTGGGACAACAAAGTTGTTACTTAAAAATTTTGTTGGATATTTATGAACTATTTTGTCAAAATAGGATTGAAATATTTTAGGAGATAATCCTAAATTTGTTTTATACATGAACATTAAAACTTGGTGTAAGTTGATTTTATATATATTTAATGCTCCAAGTATACGCAGAAGAGGCTCACTAGGTAAAGTTCTATTAGCTCTAAAAATTATTCCGCATGCGTGTTTTTGTTTACAGTACAACTTTTTTAATTTTGTATGGTTTGTACTTGCCCATGCAAAATTGCAATAAATTAAATAGCAATGAATAAAAGAAAAATATAAACTTTTCAAAAAACTACTGCTTAAAAATGGTTTAGCTTTATATATTATTGCTAAACTTTTTGATAATTTATGCAATTTGATGGGATTTTTTTTTTATTTATTAACTTTGTGGAACAAAATAAATTTGGTTTTATCCACATTTAGAGAAAGTTTATTACTTTTGAACCACTCATTAACTTTCAATAATTGTTCGCTTGTTGTTTCAAATAGTGTATTAATGTGACTGTGGCAACAAAAATGATTGGAGTCATCTGCAAAAAGAATACAATTTTATAGATCTGTTGCTAAATTTTAATCATTAATATACACTAGGAACAACGGTGGTCCTAAAATAGAGCCCTGGGGAGTCCCACAAGTTATGGCAGTCGGAAATGTTTGTTTTTGTTCATAAACTATAAATTATTTTCTACCGACCAAATAACTTTTGAACCAAAGTAAATTGTTATTTTTTACACCATAGTGTTCAAGTTTTTTTATTAGTATATTATGATTAACGGTATGGAAAGCTTTTGACAGATCAATGAAAACTCCAAAGTAAAGTCCTAAAGTAGTTACTACTGAATGCACTTAATATTTGATATACTAGTTTAATCACTGCATGCTCCGCTGAATTTTTTTTTTGAAACCAAATTGTTTTGAATACAGCATGTCGTTTTCTGATAAGTGATTAAAAAGTCTATTGTACATTATTCTCTCAAGTAATTTTAAAAAACAAGGTAAAATAGATACTGGCCTATACTTAGAGATATTTGAGTCATCCCCGGACTTATATATCGGTGTGATTCGTGCAATTTTTAGCTTTTCAGGGACGATACCTGTTTTAAGTGAAAGATTAAATATGTGAAATAACGAGGGTTCTATTAAAATTTATACTGATTTTACAACATTAACGTTAATTTTATCAAATCCAGCACTATTGTTAGTTTTAAGGCAAAAAAAGGCGGTTTGCAATTCAATTAGTTTTAAATTAGATTCATCCATAAATTTATCAAAACTTTTTAAATAAGATTCAAATGGTGTTGAAGTCATAGGAATTTTTTATGCCAAATTTGGACTAGTATTGGTAAAGAAGCTGTTTGGTTTTTCAGCAATAATTGATTTATCATAAATTGTGTTTTTATCAATTGTTTTGGCAGAATGTTTCTCGCATAAAAATTTTTTCCTATTATTTCTTTAATTACACTTCATGTTTTTTCAGTGTTTCCGGTGGCTTTACTTAATAGCTTTGCATAATAAAGCTTTTTTGAGTTTCGTTTTGTTTTTTCAAATAAATTTTTATAATTTTTATATGACATTTCGTTTTTATAAGTTTTTTTTTCAAGTAGGGTAAAGAAAGGTATGTTCGTGATATATGTAATTTCGTGATATTTCGCTCGGCATTTGTAGCAAACATACCTATTTGTCAAAAACATCGAAATTGCGTCAAATGGTACCCCGGGGTACTACTGTCGATTCACAAATAGTCGTTGGGTGCGTGTGATACGTCAATTGTTTACTATCAGTTTGTACATTCTTTAGCATTATTTAACGTGCGTTCAGCACATTTGTTTGGAGTACTTGTCCAACATTTTTATTTCCAGACTTGTGTTTTAAGGTAAGTAAATTATTTTTATTAAATATTAAACTAGAAAAGATGCTTGATTTAATGGTAAAACTTTTGTTTTTTTATTAACTTCCTATAACTTACGATTCCTTATCGCAGTTACACATTTTCTTAACGTTTTCACCTCAAATGAATGTACATTTTTAATCATGTTTCTTTTATTAAATATAATGACATTAAAAGTTGTTTTAGCACGATATAACTATATAGTTAAATGATAATAATATCTTTCTCTATACGAATCTGCAAATATTTAATATAAATATATGGAATAGGTTGATCCTCCTGATCAACCTATTCCATTAACTTCAAAGGATTCTATTCCTGTATGTTCTAAAAAAAGTAAAAAAAATAAAAATGCTTCAAAAGATGATGATTGGGAGTGCGGTGTTTGTAAAAAAAGTTACAACAGTGATGTAAAAAAAAAGAATTGAAAAAAATGGGTGCAGTGTTCCTATTGTTTAGTACCTTATCATGAGAGTTGTCAAACATATGAGGACATTGGTGAAGTATTTATGTGTGATACATGTTGTCAACAAGAATGTGATTTAGAAAAATAAGTTAATCAGATATAAGTATGGTTAATATTATAGTTATTATATTAAGAGTTTTTTGTAGGTCTGTTATTTTATTTTCTAAGCTACCTATGTTAAAAGTATATTTTTTTTATATATAAATATAAAGTAATGAAAGTATTATTATAATTTTGTTAACTTATAAGCCTGACTATATTTATATTTTATGAACTTAAAGTCTGATTGAATAGTTATGAATTCAAAACAAGTGTTGATATTTTTTGTTATATTATACCAGATGTTATACTTAATTAATAAAGAAAAATTTAAATATTATTGTGTATTCACGAAATTACCTAACCACTATCACGAAATTAAATATCATATCACAAAATTACCTAACTTTTCTCAATGACTTTTGAGCTTTTATAAAAACTTATCAAAGGACTTAAAATCCCAAAACTGCATAGATTCTAGTAACTTTACTCTATGTACATCAAACAATTTAAGTAATTAAGTAAAACTACTGAAATTGACTTTGTAATTACACATCTAGTTAATTTATCACGAACATACCTTCCTTTACCCTACTTATCATATAACTTTTGTTTACCCGTTAGACTTTATATTCTTTTGCAATCGCTCGTTTGCTTGGCGCATCACTTTTTGTAAGTTTAGCTATAATTTCGACTCGTTGATCTTCCGATAATCTTTTTCCTTTGCCTTTAGCCATAAGAAATAAGGATAAAAAAGTTGGAATAAGAGAACTGTGAATAGACGGTTAAATTTTAAATGAAGTTTTTTTATTAAAGTTTTTTCAATGAGACTTCACTGATAAATCGTTAAAACTAATTATTATCTGTTTAAAACAAGATTTATCATTTACTTCGATTCGAATTCGAATTCGAATTATTTATATATTTACATTCTGATAAAATCATTATCTCAAAATATTTATGATAAAAACTAGTTTTTAACTTAACACATGAAAATAATAGTTACGTTTTCAACAAAAAACTCAGTAAAAAATTGAAACACAAATATTTTAGGCCTAAACGCGCAATTAACTGGGATGTGCAACTAATTGGATGCGCAATTAAGCAAGAGGTTACTGTAATGCAAATAACTTGCAGTATGATCTGCCTTACAGAGACTTGGTGCTCTGACGAAGCAGCAGAAACAAACTCTGACCTCCAAATTCAAAACTATAAAATATTTTCTAAAAAAAGATCAGTTAGCAAAATAGGAGGAGGAGTTGTGATTTATATAAGGAGTGATCTAAACATTAAGATAAGAAATGATCTTTCAAACTCTGATGGCGATAGTGAGGACCTCACAATGAAAGTTACTATAACTGTCTCGAAGAACTTTCTAGTTTCTACGTGCTACAGACCACTTGACGGTAATACTTGTAAATTTTCGAGTTATATGAAACATATAATTACAAATAAGAGAGAGCAGAAAAAGTTGTTAATTATAGGAAATATAAACAAATATTTTGATGTACAACAAGCATGCGCTTACATAAAATTTCTTTGACGACATGTTCAACTTAAAATCTTCCCCATTATCAACAAACCTACCAGGGCAACTTCAAAATCAATTACTGCTATTGATTATATATTAGCAAACTTAATACAAGATCCTTCTCTAAAATAAGGTATAATAAATACGGATATTTCAGATCACTTTCCAATTTACTTCTCTTTGTCACTAAATTCCACAAAAATCAACTATTCAAAAACCTTATGTTAGAAAAGAATTAAAGATGGAACGTCTACTCATAAATTTAAGGACTTCACATTGGCAACAAATTGGCAAAAGGTCTACCAAGAATGTAATCTAGGAAACACAAACTCCGCGTACATTAACTTAATATATTTTTTTATTCTACAATATTAAAAAAGTTTTCCAATTCAAGAAAAAAAATTAAAAGCAAAATATTTAAATTGTCCATGAATAACAAAAGAAATAAGAAAATCCTCAAAACAAAAACAAAAACTATACTTAAAATACTTAAAAAATAGTAGCAAAGCAAACCTATCCCTCTACAAGCAATACAAAAACCAATTTAAAAAAATAAAAAAAAAAACATAAAATTTTATATTATTCTATTCAAATACAAAAATTTAATAGAGACTTAAAAAAGACGTGGGACATTATGAAGAAAATAATTGGTAAAAGTAAATCTAATTTTAATAAAATGCTTTCTTGAGTAACAGTTAATGAAAGTGAATCAAACAACAAGCAAAATATTTCCAATGAATTTAAAAACTACTTTGCCAACATTGGTCCTGATCTTGCATCAAAAAATTAATGCCCAAATAATACATTTAAAAGTTACATAAGAAAAGTTACATAAAAGTTACTGCTGTTTAAGTTTCAATGAAATAAATCAAGACAAACTTAAAATAGCTATAACATTACTTAATGTTAAGTCCCCAGAAATCGATGATATCTCTTGCAAAGTAGTGTCAGAGGTATTTGAGGAGATATGTAATCCACTTTACCAAGTATTTAATTCATCAGTTACTACAAGTATTCTACCTGATAAACTAAAAATCTCTAAAACTATACCAATCTATAAATCAGGAAAAGCTAATTTTTTAAACAATTATAGACCAATCTCAATTCTTTTAGTATTCTCGAAACGTCTAGAACAAATAATTTATTATAAGTTAAATGAGTATTTAAAAGCAAACAAAAATATTATTAAAAGTCAATATGGTTTTCAAAAGCTACATTTAAATGAGCATGCAATCCTCTCAAACAGGATAAGTAGATTGTTTAAAAACAAAAATTTCTATCAGAATTCTTTATTGATTTGTCAAAGGCATTTGACACCGTCAACCATAACACTAAAACTACGCTAAAAAAAATCAAGCTTTAAAAATGTTTAAAAACTACGTTAATAACAGATAACAGTGTGCTATTATAAATAGCAACTCAAATTTATTAAAAACAAAATGTGGTGTACGCCATGTTTCCATTCTCGCTCCTCTTTTATTTTTTATTTATATAAACAATCTTCAAAACGCCTCTAATACCTTTAAAACAAAAATGCTTGCTGACGATACAAACTTGTTTTACTCATCAAAGACAATCAAAGACCTCTTTGAAAAAACAAATTCTGAACTAAAAAAAATTAATATATGGTTTAAATCAAATAAGATGTAACTCAATATAGGAAAAACTATGTATTTAATATTCCACTCTAATCAACAAATTCAAAAAATACCTCTGAACCTACCAACAATTGATACAGAAAACATAACCATCAGAAGAGCTCTGAATACAAAATTTTAACGAATTCTAATTGATGAACTCATCTCCTGCAAACCACACATAAACTACATAAACACAAAAATATTAAAGAACATAGGTTTATTATACAATGCAAAACCATTTTATACCTAAAAAAATTCAAAATCTTTTTTACTTTTCATTCATTCATAGCTATCTCATCTATGCCAATATAACATGGGGCAATACCCATAAATCTAAATTATAACCACTTTACTTACGTCAAAAACACGCTTCAAGACTAGTATACAACGAACACAATTATACTCATGCTCAACCTTTACTGGAACAAATGAACGCACCAAATATATTTCAAAAAAGTATTTTTCAAAATATGCTTTCATGTTTAAATACAAACTAAGTCTGGTTTCAGAACATTTTACAACACACTATTTTTAAAAACAATAAAAATAAATAGCAACAGGCAACTTTAAGATTTGAAACAACAAGAATCTTAAAAGCAACAGGCAACTTTTGAAACAACAAGACTCTTAAAAATCTCAAATAAATATCGTGGTCCCTATTTATTTAACAAATTAGTTTCCAGAATTGAAACACTATTATGCTAAAACAACGAACACTCTCTGAAAATAAAGCTAAAAACTGCAATAATCAAACTAAATAACTGTAAAGAATTTTTTTAAATTTAAATAAAACTAAACAAACAATGTATATATACATATACATATATATATATACATATATATATACATTTATACATATATATATATATATATATATATATATATATATATATATATATATATATATATATATATATATATATATATATATATATATATATATATATGTATATATATATACATTTATATATATATATATATATATATACATTTATAAATATATAAAAATGTATATATATATATATATATACATATACATATATATACATATATATGTATATATATATATATATATATATATATAAATATGAATATATATATATATATATTTGTATCTAAATGTATATATATTTATTTATATATATATATATATATACATATATATATATATATATATATATATATATATATATATATATATATATATACATGTATATATATATATATATATATATATATATATATATATATATATATATATATATATATATATATATAAATATATATATATATATATATATATGAATATATATATGCCGTCTCCTAAAGTCTTTCTTTCTTAAACCTTTTTATCTTATAATTTGCAAATGCGGAGAATATGATAATTCTAGCATCGCTTATTTTATGTATTTCAAAATTTTCACTACTGCAAATTTCTTTTCCGTTTGGTTAGGGCAAGAACAGTTTGTTCAGTTTGGTTCGTTCCAAACTTTTTTAAAGTTCGGGTTTGGTTTAGTTTGTTAAGAAGTGAAGTTTGGGTTCGGTTTGGTTCGGTCGTAGGTAAGGTTTGAGTTTGCTTCGTTTAGTTTGAATTCGGTTTGTTTTCTATTTCTATTTGAAACCTCAATAAACATTTGTGAATTTTGAGCAAAACTGCCCGTAGTTAACACGTGTTTTGGATCGTGACAAACACGTGTCTTTACAAGTAATAATTTAGAAAAAGAACGTAGATGTACAGGTTCGGCACTTGGTAATACCATAAAAATAATTGCCAAAATATATTTTTAGCAATTAAATCAATGGTTTTTTATAAGGCTCAGCATACATTTATGGGTTTCAGCAGAAGAGGCAATGAGTAATAGTCAAATTTGTTTTGGAAATTTTCTAAATTTTAAAACAACATTTTATTAAAACTTCATCCTTACTATTTCATTTTTGAGAATGGTAATTTTTGCTTCCATTTCTTTCTCATTTAACAAAATTTTATTTTCAAGTGCAGACACTTTTGATATTGCCATTGAAAAATGGTTTTGTATTGAAGAATTGTTATGAGAATCTTGTTCTTTTTTCATTCCCTGCATAGTATAAAATATATCAATATTATGTTAATAAAAAGTACAATAATGAATATTATTACATATTAAAATATATTATTATGCATAAAGTATTATTAGACTTATGTATTACACAGATCAATAAAAGCCAAATGAATATTTAGATTACATTACTTTTAAACTTATATTTGGATTCAGGGTTGGAATGGCCTAGGAGTTTGACAAATTTTCCCCCGGGTTACTGCCAGGCCCGATGGTCCTGGGTCATACTATAAATCAAGATGCACTAAAAAAAAAATCAAAAATATATATAACCGAATATTTGGGCTAATCCAAAACTGCACTCTTGAGTAAAAAACTTCTGTTCATGAACCTGAATTCATTATAGCTATTAAATGTCACACTTTAACGAAAAAATGTATTTATAACACAGATATATCTAACGGTGTCATATTTCGATTCACTGAGACAGATTTTCTATAGTGCATAAATAGTTTTCACACAAGATTAAAACAGGCATTTTATGACTGGATTGAGTTGTGTCTATCGGCACCTGTTAGATAGACTTCAAAAGCATGAAATATCTAAAAACCATCAATGGTTTCTTTGCACAAAAATGCAGCTGAGAACAAAAAAGAAATTGACCACCTGTTTAAATGTAAGTGAAAAACAACGACGCCTTGTTTTAGATAGAGTAAAGATGGTGGAAAACCCTTTATCGTGGAAATAATGTGCAGAAAATAACACATTGCATAACTGCAACATAAAAATTTTCTCTAGCCTGATTTACCAAAAAATATGTGATTAAGGGTCAATTTATCACAGCTGATTTGTTTATAAAGTGCTCTTGGAACAGCAAATTGTTAAAAAGTGCTAACAATGTGACTTTAGAATACATTTTATGTAGAATACAATCACCTATATTTTTATAAAAGATCAACTTCCTTTAAGAACAGGTTTTTTCCTTGATAATTTAATATAAGTCATATATCTTATAGTATTAGTCACAAAATTTTAAAGCATCAAACAAATTTGACCATTTTTAAAAAAACTTACTTTACTTTTAAACACAAACCACTTTAAAGGATTAATATGTTCTGTCTAAGGAAATGATTTATTTTTCTAAAATTAAGTAAATTTGCAAAAATTATATAAACAAGCTTCTAAAATGTCTTCTGAACTAATCGACCTCAACTTTTTTCTACAGATTACGCAAAAAAAAAAAGGTTTTAAGTTATAATGGGTTAAAAAGCCTTTTTTTATACTCTTTGGTTAATATTAATCTTATAGTGATTAATTACTGGACGAAGCTATCAACACGAAATTTCTGGGAAGTTGATGCTAGATTGGAAGGTGCATATCCACAGTCAAGGTGCTGCAGCCGCAAAGTTTTTTTGTGTCAGGTTTCTTTTTTTTCTTTTGCTCATATTCTGAGCAAAAAGAAAAATCTATTTATGGCCACCATTGTTTTTTTATGTTTTTTTAAAAATGTAATGTTAGAGTATTACATATTTATGCAATAGTTTTCCAAATGGTTATTCACAGATTAGAGGTTTGCCAACATGTAAATGACGAAGATAATCTAACTAAAGTATGTTACAAACCCCTTTATGTACGCAAGCTGCATTTGGAAACTGTACTATAAATTGAAACCTTTTTTTATTATATTTGCTTATTCTCTATTCGTTTCCTTTCTCTTTATTATTATCATTTTTTTTTAATGTTAAATATATTTTACTAGGGTGTGCCTATCTTTTTATGCTTTTTCAATTAAAAATAAAAAAAGTTACAAAAATAAAAAATACACCAACAAAATTAACATAATATATTTAAAATTAGAGAAACATTTTTATTAAAAAAAGGATTTTCCTAAAATAAAACTGTTAATCAACGTATATACACTTGAAGCATCTAATCTATCTAAAAGTCTCTCGTTTATAACGTTTAAACACCCGTTTTAAAATAAGAACTTTAATTTGTTAATCAATTTGATTTAAAAAATAAAATAAAATGAAAAACTTTACCGTACCTGATTTTAGAGTACTGCCCAAAAGTGAGGTTTGGGAACGTTTATGTTTGTAACCGTGATATTTTGTTGATTTTTTGTTTGAGACATTTATACATTTTTATATTCTAATAACTTAATTTGTTACCTTAAAATTGCATCCAATGCTCAAGTATTGACAAGAAACAATTGTATTAGCGCAACTATTAATAATATGGGATGACTTCTATGAATAGATGTGAAAATCAATTTACTTACCGAATGCAATGCAATCTTTTTTTATATAAAACTGATTTTTCGATTATTAATCAAACCTCTTTAAGCAAAATTTTCATGCCACATTGATTTTCACAATAAGTTGGTAGACATTCGCAAGTTTCCAAGTGAGTCTAAATAAAGTTTTAGAAGAAAATTCAGTTTTCACAATGAATCGATTAAAAACAATCTTTTTTGACAACTGAAACCAAATGGCTTTTAAAATTACCACTAAGCACTTAAACCGACTTTATTAAACAATTCATCTAAACATTTTTATCAGTTTTTTGTGCATTTTTGTGCAAGTCATTGTGCATTTTTGAGCAAGTTATTGTTCACCTTTATGCAAGTCATTGTAACATGCAAAAAGAATAAAAAAACTCAGATTGCATTCACTTTAATCAACATTTAAGACAAATTTACTTCTTAGTTTGATTAAAGAAAAATATAAAATTCAAAATTAGTTTTCCTGAAGGAGAAAAGAAATCATTAAAAAACATGCCTGAGTATGACAACAATATTATTAAAAACTTTTTAAAGTCTCTGAACCTATCTTCTAATATAAAAAGCCTGAGCTTTAGTAATCTGAAAATATGGGACCTTAAAGTCAGACAGTACCATTTATATCAATTTCTTGCAGCAACAAAATTTGATCGTTAGAGTGTTGTTTTTGTGGAGAAAATGATAAAAATGATTAAAATTTGAAATCATAGCTGCACAAGAAAAAAAAGTTAATAAGATTAAAGCAACTTTAACTAAACCTGTAATAAGAAATAAATATTTGTATGCCTGACTGAATCTAGGAAACCTTTAAATTAGCAACCTTAAGAAACAAAAACACAGAAGAAATAACTTCAAAGTCATTACAAAAAAATTAACAAAGCCCCAAGTTGTTGTAATTTTTTGATAAATGATGATAAAAATAAAAATATAACATATAATGAATCACCTAAGGAAAAATTTATAAAAACTAAGCACTAGCAGAAGGTAGTGGAAAAATAAAGTTAATGGAAACTTTTATTATAATTTAACAGGTTTGTTTTAATTAAAAATCTTGGATTAATCATAGATTATGCATGTCACAATAAGCAACAAACTATGCAGTTGCTTAAATTTTGCAATTAAATCCAAAGTTATTACAAAGAGTTGTTTATGTGGCCTTGAACAACTGCACTAAATGCAATAACAAGGATACCTGCAAATTGCAACGTGGCACTTTATTTCCAATCAGTAAAATAACTAGTAGCCAATAGAATATTGATATTATATTAATAACACTAATGGGCATAAAACTGCTGCTTTGATGAGTAAATTAAATAAAGATAAAATTCAATATTAAAGAAAACAAATGCTAACATATTTAGTAAAAAATGTATGCCAATGGCACTATTTTATTATGTTTGCTTTTTGATAACTTTGCTCTAAAACTGCTTTAATTACATTTTTCTTTTAAAATAGACTTTTATATGGTCAGAAATGGTTAAAGTACCTTATGGGTTCTAGGCTTTTTAATACTTCAGGCCCGTTTGCTTCCACTATTTAAATTTACCAGCAACTCTAAATAGAATAAATATTCTAAATGCTGTGCTGTGGGTTTCAAATGTATATTTGTTGGTATATGAATATGCACTACACGATACATTTTATAAAAAATATGTTGTTTGATAAAATTTCGTTTGAAAAAAAAGTGACCTTTGTAATCACGCAATTAATACAGACTTTTATTAAGGGTGTCATGGATTTAAGTAATTTTTGGTATCCAATATCTGGTCGGATAGTAATTTAATCCGGTTTTTTATTTACCGGATATTGCATGTTCATTTCATTTGAAAACTGAAAGAATTCTAGAAATATTTTAATTTTAAATAATCAAATGTTAATGGTTTCTATTCAACACTGTTTTTATTATTATTAAAACAGTACTAAAATTATAAGTGCGTAACAAATACTTAGTTTATTACTTATTTGCATTTCTTTTATCTTAACGTGGAGAAACTAACATTTCTACCCTTAACTGCTTTTTCTCATAAATAATGTAGGCAGTCTTCTGAAAATACAATGGATGCAGGCGGTGCTAGTAACTTTAGTGCTAACTCTTTTAGCAGTTGAAACTTTTCATGTATCCGATAATTTAACAGCTCAATAATTTTTCCTTTAATTGAGTGATTGAAGAAAACATCAAGTCATTGAGCAGCTTTTACAAAAAAAACCTAATCAGAATTTAACATATTTTGAACTTCCTTGTGTAGCTGAAGAAGATTCGATATTGACTTTTTTCCTCTTCATAAACTTTATAATAAAAACTTTTTGCGTGATGAAAAGACTTCCGATCAGATTGATTAAATCCCTTTCTTATCTGCTTTCAACATGGAATGCAAATTGCTGTGAAATCACAGCTATCATTAATTTCAGAAAACTTTCAAACAAATCTCGCCGTTTTGAAGGTTTATCACGGTAATATTTTGTCATAACAAAATACAGGCCGCGGTTTTTGTTCCGACACCGGATCCCAAAGTAAAGTGGCTCTTTTTGCGGCATTTACTCGCAGTAATCGTACTCAAAAAATAAGAATATTTTTGGTTTTTATTTACACGAAGTCATTATTTTTACGCGCCTACAAGTAAGGTCTACATAAAAGAACTCTTATATGTTCGCAAAAAATGTTTATATTTTAATTTTTCAGAGATTTAATATATTGATGTAAGGCAATGGATGTTAAACTCTACTTCAATACTCTATAGAGCGACTGTCAGGATTGAGGGTTTGACTTTTTATTGGGAAGATTTTTAATTTTTATTTTTAATGTTTTATTTCTAAGTTTTATGTTTTTTAAGTATTGTTGTTGTTTATTTATAATTATATTTATCATTTTTATCTTTCATACGTTTCATAGTAAAAGTGCATCAATGCATGCATATATTGACTGATTAAATGTAGTCACAGTGGAGTATACTGACTTAAATGGTGTAAAAATATTTACTGACTTAATAGGGATAGACGCAGTGGAGTGTGCATACATCTAATGAGAATTTAGGTTTGGGCAGATATTCTTTAAAACAAAAAAAAATTATTTTAATATTTACTTAAATTGAGTTTATAAATGAATTTAATGCGTATAAAAAAAATTATGAAGTTAAATTAAACAAGAATTTTAAGTGAAATTGTCAAAATGTTTAATAATAACTTAAGTTTAAATACGCGCGTTCAACTAAGAAAAAATTAGTTATACATGCATATATGTCGGAAGAATAGCCGTTTTACTTTAGAATCCGGTGTCGGAACATTAACCACGGCCTAAAATATATATTTTAGGATTTTAATTACATTATCTGGTTATTTGATCTCCTGTTGGATAATAAAATATGTTATCTGGGACACCCCTAACTCTAAGGCACCTTTTGTAAAATGAAAATCAATCCATTAGTAGAAAGTTGGGTAGCCCCGTACACTTGTTGTACATCTAAAACTTAGACAGCTATTCGGTATTGAGTGTTATAAAAATATGCTTTTAGGGGTTTTAAGGCATATCCAAATATCTACCCCAATATTGGAAAGCGATCTGATGGTAGAGCCAAATATTATTTGCTAGAATCAGGATAACAGTGAATCATCATTTTTGAATCACTTAATACCGTATCTAATTTTTTAGGTGACACTTAACTTTTTATTTATTTACAAAAAAAATTTAGTTTACAATATTTGTAAAAAGTGTTATTTTGTGTTATACTTTTATGAATGGTTGATCGGGTGATACCGGATACACGTTTTGAGGGTAGCTCCAAATAGTTTATTTTATTCATAAAATGAAATTTTTGTGATTAATACATTTTTTCATCATTTTTTTTAAACTTTATTTTATTTTTATTATTCACCTCCCCAAGACCGAGAGGGCAACCACAGATAAGAAAACTACTTGCGGATATAACCCTCTCTTAACTCTACAATTCCGAAACACGAACCTTGACGAAAAAGGCCGCTGCGCGGAGAAACAAGTTGAGCGCGGTACTACAAGAACATGGTAGGAATAGAACTCGTTACCTCTCGTTTATGAAGCGAGCGCTCTACCACTACACCAATACCTAACCATTTATGTTAAAAGGCGCTGTTTGATTATTATCAAAAACCAAACAGAAGTTTCTTGTATTACATTACAAATTATCATTATTACCTTATATAAAACTTACACAGTTCTACAGTTAAACGGCCTATAATAATTTTATTTGTTTGTTTGTTGAGGTCTTGTCAGAAAAGACATATTAAACATTAGATGAAATAATTAAAGAAAAAAGAATGCTGCCCCTTGCCAAACCCTCAGTAGATGTAGCAGCACTTCCTTGTTGCAGCAGGCTTTAAAGTATTCGATGTGACAACACTTCCTTGTAGTACCAGGCTATAAGATGTTAAATTTATGTATTGAAGCCAACATGTTTACTAGGGTAATGACTTTTATACAACCTCGTTTCCCTGTATCATAATTTGATAAGCTTTTATATAAGAATAAATAAAATATTACATTCAAGACGATTTGATGAAAAAAACCTCACCCTCAAAATGATTTTAAGAATTTTATTTATTAGCTTTTTGGACAAATTTTTTAAGTCACTGTAAGCAAATACAAAATTGAACACAGGCTGTAGAGTCACACGTATACAACATTGTATAGAATCATACGACGCCCAAGGAAGTCAAATAATCACAATAATGTCATTAGAGAGAATAAATTTCAGTGGGAGGTTGTCCTTATTGCGGCTTAAGTCGTGCAATTTTTGCATAACTTTGATGGCTTGCTCGCAGCACTGGTTACTTTGGGCAATGTTGGATGATTGGAGAATCATCTGTTTTCCAGTGGGTTTTTAAGCAACTAATAGCTTTTGGGCAGTCATTTAGAGCTTTAGATAGTTCTTCAAAATCTTCAACGTGGAACAATTGACTGCTGAACCAATGGTCAGCCTCTGAGTAAGAAATGAATGAACAGGTTTTACGCAACACCTGATCCGGGTTTCTGGCATCAAAATAAACGCAAAAAGACCTAGAGTGGCACGAGAGTTCCAGCGTGCATAGCTGATGTTTGGGATCTGTTTGAAAATCACGAAGAAACCTATTTCCTTTCAGTTAAGTGAAGAAAGACACGAGTGAGATGGTAGAGAAACTTCGTGTCATCTCTCCAGCTGCCTGTTTCCTTAATCTCAGCTTTACCGTTGCTGAAGGCTGCTTTCAATTTACGGTAATTGCTCATCAAATCCTGCACAAAGAAATAATCGATGTTTGGTAATTTAGTTGACCCATGGAGCTCATTGTCCATGACAACGCGAAGAACGCGGTCTAGCACATGCTGCTGGCAACTGATGAACTTAGGTTTGGGGTGAGCTTTTTATTCGAACATTTGCTGGACCGGAACAACAGCACCTGTCTTTTTGCCGTTTTTCACGTTAGTTGCGTCTGCAGCAATAATTACAACTGATCCCCACAGGTTGAACTCCTCTAACACATCCTGGAGTCTTGAGGACCACGGCCTAATATTCAAAGCCCTTAATGTATTTGCCGTCAAAGTGTGTGCTCCACTTCTACAGACGAAGCGTGCTCACCAAGAATTTCTTTACCTGAGTAGCTCTCGTATAGATAGCTTTGTGGATCGCTGATTGACATGGGATTGGGATTTCAATGCCCTTATCAGAAAGCTGGCGGCACACCACTACTGCTCCGTGGGCGACAGCTTTGAGCATGTAACCAACAGTCTTGCAATGCCTGTTGGGTTATGCTTCCTTCTGCTCATTGATACTGCATTAACATCTTCCTAAGAACTGCTCCTTTCGGAACAATCAGGTAGCTTACGCTAACCAGGTAAGTGTGGATACAGTTGCTTCTATTGCCCTCCTGATCTTGGATGGGTGGATGGTATTGGCACTAGCAGTTTTGCCAGTCGAATAACCAACATGAACTTTGCTCTCAATTTGCAGTTTGTAGAGATTCTCATCCTCGTTGCACAACCAGTCGTTGTTCATCTTAGTCATGTCAAACAGTTCATTCAATGAACCAAAATTTTTGTTTTTTTCTGCAGCGCTCGTAGTCTTTTAAATGTTTTTCTAGTTTTGCACAAATGGCTTGATCAGATCTACGCAGGAATTTTAACGTTTTGCTCCAAATGCCTTTAAGCTCTACAGCATTTAAACCGATCCTCTCTCTCCGTTTTTTGGCAGTGGATTCAATAAAATTTGAGGCGTCCAATGATATGGTTTTTCAGGGGCATGCAACTCCGTTCGCTCACGGGTGCTTCATAAATTGCCACGTTGCCTCTTCTTAATGTGGCTTAAAACCGGACTAAGTTCTTAGTCCAGTTTACCTTGTTCTTCTCCGTGTTAGAAGAGTTGTTGAGAAGAGATGTTGTCTTCTACTCAGCAACTGAAAAAGGAAAGGCCTTAACGTCAATATAAATTACGTAACAAATTAAAGAAACTGTTATTAAGTTTTTAATTGAACTGTTATTGTTAATATATTTTGATTCAATAGAAGCAAATAATGATTATAGAAAATAAAAAGGGCAGACACTAATAAAATATAAATTAACTAAAATGGTTAGTTTATATTTTATTAGTGTCTACCTTTTTTATTTAAACTTATGTTAAATGTAACTTACTAAATGATACAATGATCTTTTTATACTTAAACTATAGAGAATGCGCAATAATTAAAACAAGGCAATAATAATGTTGACACCAAATTAAGATAATTAAGACTCAATATCCCGCTTTAAACACCTCGCTTATATAGCAGTTTATAGCAGACTGCAAAACAGCTGAAGAAAGTTTAAGAACTCTACAGCAGTAACTTCCCAAACATTTACGTCACCGTGACATTACCGTCCTGACTAACTTGCTCTCCAGTAACCAATTGAGATGATGGTAGTATCTCAATGGTATCATTGATCAAAAAAACTTTATGTTTCAATGTTGTATCTTTTCCCATTTTATCGTAAATATTAAATTATTATTGTTTGTACTGTTAATGTAGATTTATTATTTTTTTCTCTAAAATAAAACATAAAATAGGAAAATAATAAAAATTAAAACTATTTTTGATTTTTTTCAATGCAAAAACATCAAATTTTCTCTTTTAAAAAGGCTTAAAAGCGTCATTAATTTTAGCGTTCTTAATAATAAACAGACCGGCAAGTAAAAGGTATAATGAAAACCGGTCAAATTTTAAAGAAACCGGGTCAAATCTCAGAGTCTGGAACGCTTGAGCACAGTCTAAAATTTATTTAATTGCTAAAAGGTTAGGCTTAAATTGATCATATAGACCTACCAGTTTGGATAAAAAACAGAGCCTCAAAGATAAAATTATTTAACCGGTTGTAACACGATTTTTCGAGGTGAAAATTTGATCTTTGAGCTCATTGACCAGGGTCTAAAAATTGCATAAATGAGTTAAACTTTGTTTTTAACTGATTGCAGAGTACACCCACAGCACACAGAAAATAGTGCCCATCAATTTTCGCAAAGAAGGGGCGTTTGACCCACTCTTATATATTTATATGTGTATAGATACAGTAAATATATAATATATATATATATATATATATATATTTGAATATTATACTCTTATTCAGCAATATATATGTTCATATTTATCAAAATAAATATTAATATTATTAATTTAACAATTAGACTTTTTTAATTTTAATAATATACATTGCAGTTATTAAAATGTAAACAAGTTTTGTTTAAATATTTCATTTTATTGGTATACATTGCCAAATAAGCAAATAAAGAATTCTAAGAAGAGTAATTGGAGTAAAGTAAATTTGTTGAAAGCAATGAATATAGTAACTGAATAAAAATCATCTATAAGAAGTGCTTTTGGTTTCAACAAACCTAAAGTAGATTGTTTTTCTGATCTTGATTATCTTGCATTTACGATAACAGATATTTATGTGGCAACTGAGCCGTCAGCAACAACAACACAGCATGTAAATAAGCTATCAGAAACTAAGCAATAAATGATCTATCAGTAATAAATGAGACATCAGCAATGAATAACAATATTCTCAATACCATCACTCAACAGTGGCTTATAAGATCTACCATTGTTGTCTCCTCTGCAATTTTTGTTTTTACAACACCTAGTATCATAGCAATCGTTTTAAAAAAATCATTAGCTTTTAATCCATCTACTAAATCTGCAGTTACTGATGTTTTATATGTTTTATCTCCAATTCCTACAATTTCGCAAAAAAAATTTAACTCTGGAAAAAAGAAAAGTTCAAAAAAACAAAATTCTCAACTTTTCTCCTTATGTTAAGCAACTCATTGATGAGCATGGAAAGCTTCCTAAACTCACTCAATCAACAAAAGAAACAAATCCGAAAAATAGAAAGAAACAAAAAAAAAATACGCTACTTGGTTATTTAAAGTTCCTGAAAACAAAACCAAGTGTATAATATGTAGAAATTTTGATGAAGAAGGGATTAGTGTTTTACATGTAAAGATAAAGTACATAAAAATTGTGTAGAGTTAAATCCTACCTCCGACTATTATGATTTGTACGTGTGTATGGTGTTTAAAAATAAATTATCTTATGTATAAAGTGTTAATCTGTGAATTTTAGTTTTTGCATGTTTTTATGTGGATTTATTTTAAATAAGTGTATTAACAAAATATGATATGTTGTTTTATTTTAATTTCCAATGAAGGTACTTATATTTACAATAATGTATTTCGTATTTGTATATCGTATTTTCTTTTCATCATTAAATAGACTATATGCAATTTTATAAAAATGTATCAAGTACTTAAAAAAAGGCTAAAAAAAACCTTAAAAAAAGTTATCATGGTTCTATAATTTTAGACAGGCTTAGATAACAATAACTCTGAAGTTATAAAAGATCCATAAACCTATAGAAACAGCCTCACAGAAGTTTTTCTTGTTATTAATTCTGCTTCGTAAAAAAAATTATTATAATTGGAATGTCCGTGGTAAAATGCTAGTTAAATAATGTATTAAGTATGTGCCTAATGATTTAAAACGAAGCGAATTCCTGTTTAAAATTTTGTTTGAGCATTATACTACTTATTCCTCAAATGTCCGGGGCTATTTTTAAAGAAATGAAGTTATAAGTTTTTTATATTTATTTTATATTTTCTATTAAAATGTTTTTCATAAGTCTTTTCTATGCTGTATATGTACCTATTGAGCAATAAACCTTTTGATCGTTTTAATTGTTAAAAACAAACATTTTCAGGAACAGCTTGTTTAAGCCATGATCAATATGATTTTAAGATCTAAGACAATGTTAAAAAAGTCTTTATTAAAGGATTAATAAGTTTAATAAGTTGGAATAGACTCAGAGCTAAAAGTTTTCTTTTATCATTTTTATTAATTTGAATAAAAGCTTTAAGTCAGAATCATTTGTTCAATAAATGAGAGTTATGATCATTTAGATAACGGACAACAAGTTTTTGTACACTAGAAACATTTTCATATTGACATTCATGTTGCGGAGATTTAGAAGAAAACGGAGAATGTAATCCCCAATAGGCTTTTTTTCGTTAATCTAGTTTACAAATTAGTTTGTATATAGTCTTGTTAAATCAACTCTCATTTTAAGTTTCTTAGTAAAGACTGTATTTTTGTCGTTGTTGATTTCATAATGATGTCTCTTGCGTGCATTTGGAGGCCTTCGATCTTAAGCATATTCTTCCTTGTTGACCATATAAATGGCCGCTTAAGCTTTGTGGGATCTCAATTATCACTTTTAAAAACTGTTTAGTAACTAAATGACTTAATTAAATTTTTTCGGAAAAATATATTTTGACTGAAAAAACTTAAAGTTTGTATAAATTTGAAAAATTTTTGAATGAGAAGATTTATACTAGCAACATCACTTTTAATTAAAAAATATCTGATCATATTATATAATAATGATAATATACTTAAATATCTAATAAATACAGTTTTAAAGTTCAACATAAGAGCTAAACTAATAGCAAAAAGTTTTTGTGTCGAAAATTGTTTTGTCATTTGTGCAGGGTAAGGTGGTTCGAAAAACAATTTATTTTTGAAAATGACTGTAGGACTCTTTTAATATGTTGTATTTAATAAAAAAAATGCTAGATTTAAAAATTGAATAAAAAATATTTTAAGGGTTTGCAACCGACCCTTGAACATTAAATAGGCCCGTAATATTATTAAAAAAAAAATTTCAAAAACATTATTTATTTTATGTTTAAATTTTTATTTTATTAAACAGAAAATTTTTTTTTTTAACTAAAAATAAAAAATAGGGATATAGACGAAATTTTTAAATTACAATTTTTTTTTTAATGCTTTTTTAAAAAATTAAAATTATTTTAAAATTTTTTATATAAGTTAGGTAAATGTTTTAACTAATTTATTATTGCTTTGTTCTTTAAGAACAATGAGCCCTCTATTTGCAAAATACACTAACATAATTTTTATTATATATATATATATATATATATATATATATATATATATATATATATATATATATATATATATATATATATATATATATATGAATATATGTATATATATATATATATATATATATATATATATATATATATATATATATATATATATATGTATATATATATATATATATATATATATATAGATATATATTTATATATATATATATATATATATATATATATATATATATATATATTTTTTATGATTCTGATAGTTATTTTTTGATTCTGATAGTTACTAATAATTAGTGGCTATTTTTTTTTTTTTTATGAGTCTATGTACCAGTACCCGAGGTTTTTAAGCATCATACCATGTGTTAACGATTTCTGAATTCTGATAACCTAAGAAGTTAACAAGTCGTTACTCAGCTATTCAATCCACAAATTTCAAGTAACCAAGTTTTTTAAAGATAAATTTTTTAGTTAAAAGCCGTGAAACAGTGAAATAAGAGTTCTTGCTTGTGAAAAGTGTCAACATAATATTAAACAAACATTATTATTACACAGAATAAACGAAAATTATAATAGTAATTAATGGAAAGACAATTGACTCAGCTATATGAGTAACTACTATGTATTTTTTTTCCTTTAGAAATTTAACCATTTCCCAAATTGTTTACCACTTACACATCTTTATATAAAAATGCTATGTCCAGTTATTGGAAGCATGATTGAAAGCAAAAAAACGCTGCGGAGATGGTTTTAAAAGAAGATCAAAAAAATTATGGAAGAGTTTGACTTCCAAAAATTGCCAAAAATAAACGGCATTAAATAACTCAAGGTTTGACCAAGTAGTCTAGGTATATCTTAACAGCTGCATTTTTTTAATCATAATCGGATATTCATAAATTCATTCCATATTGCTGATAACAGTTCTGTTTTAAAATACCTGAGGTTAAGACTTAAGGTTATCCCCTTTAAATCATTCAGCCGTAAATTGAAGGAGACCATGGCTTTCTTGGGCTAAAGGGTTTATCAACACTCTTAATAGCATGGTCCTTCTAAATAAAAATTATTATAACTGTTTTTTGGAACCACAAAATGAATATGCAATTATAAACAAGAAAAAAGTTATCAAGTTATATATGGACAACCTGGTCAAAAACCTATATATTGTCCCTTACTTAACCTGGTTAATAAAGGGACAATATACAGTATCTCTAAGACTTGAGGGTTCATTAACACTTTCTTAATCTTCTTTGAAGAAAAAAACGATACACATTTTTCTACACATTAAACCAATACCGTAACTCTTAAAATGTTGTTTTATTTTAGATGATAAAAACGGGCAATCAAGCAGTTGGAAACGACTCCGTTTAGTGCAAGAGGAAGTTTTATCCAAAGTTGAACGCAATCTAGTCACACTAAATAGACCACCTTAAAAACGTGCACTCTTTCCTAAAGATTTTGCAAAAACAAAAAAGTCCCAATCTCCCTATTTTATAAAAACAAAATAAGAGAAGAAACAGAGAATACCTTGTTTGGAGTAGAACTGTCAAAGCTTTTGCTTGTTTTTTTGCTCTCAATTTGGAAAAATGCATAACAAATTTGGCCCTGAAATTTAGTCTTTCTTCTTGAGGTGAAATAGCGAAACAAAAAATAATTAGCAAAAACATGGAAAATAGAGGTCCAAATTTAACAGCCTAATGACCAGAAATCACTACGTCAATTAATATCAAATTTTAAAACCTTGAAAAGATTCTGATTAATTCAGATCTTGAAAAATCAGTAAGAAACTACGCATCTAAGTGGTGTGAATTTTTAGCTGCGTCCTGGACGCCACTCTCTATTTGGCTTTAAGAAATCTAGGTTTTTGAAGTGTGTTTACGGTTTTTGTTTGTAAAATAGTTTTACTGTTGCTAAATTGCAAATCTAGGTGTAATGCATATTTCAATACTATTTTTCTATTTATTTAGGCTCATCAAACATGCTAGGAGAAGACGATAATGGCACTTTTTCCAAATCATAACTTAAAAACTTTGTATGAAATTAGAAATCTAAGTGGTATAAAATTCGGCGTCCTGGACGCCACTCTTCTTATAGCTTTAAGTAGTCTAAGTTTTTGAAGTGTGTAAAAAGTGCGCTTTATATATGGAAAACTACTTTTACTATTGCTGGATTATTAATCAAGGTGAACTGCATATTTAAATAACATTTTTGTATTTGTGTAGGTTTGTCAAACATGCTGGGATATATATAAATATATATATATATATATATATATATATATATATATATATATATATATATATAAATATATATATATATATATATATATATATATATATATATATATATATATATATATATTATATATATATATATTTAGTTTACACTTTTAAATAGATTACAAAAAGAAAATATCTTTAATTTTTTTGAAAATAAAGAAATTAATTTTTACAGGATAAAAAATAACATAAAAAAGTAAATGCTCTTACTTGCTTATTACAAAAAAAAATCTTTTGATTGCAATGTTGACAGGTAATCAAACGATAAATGCATTTTGTTTCCATGTGATTACTTAGTTCATTACGCAAAAGTGAGGTTAAACACTGTTCATTGAGGCACTTTACCTCTTGATATTCACAAGTTCGTAAGTGGTTCTTAAATAAAAATTATATTTTAATTATTGTAAATTATTTGAGAATAATGCTTACTTTTAAACTGCTCTGTTTTTAACTGTTGCTAATAATCGCTTTCTCTCATAAGACATTTTGTCTTTAGAAATTTTGAAGAAAACTACCTCTGAAATAAAACCAGTGGCGGATTTAATTTAAGGCGTAGGGCGGAATGGGCAAGCTACCCCACGACCTCTAAAACGGTTAAACAACGCACCCTAAAACGTTAAAGATTTTAAAACAAAAGGAGAAAAACAGTTTATGATCAAAACATTAAAGCTTTTAAAACGCTCGAATAAAAAAAAAAATGAAAAACCAAACCATTTGACGATGTTAACTTAATTAATCAACCGTGCTAAATTTTTATTTTCGAAGGATTTTTATTTGAATTTATTATTTTCATTTTAAGTTTTGTATCTTATAAATAATATTTTAAACGTTTTATGATTGTCTTTGTTCGAAAACCAGTATCTGTTGTCAACTTTTTTGTCCTTGTAATTGCTTTGTTACCGTTTTAACACAGTTTAAAGTTGTTATTATTTTTTTATTTTTAAACGTTATTAACTCTTTGTTATTATAATTAATTACTTGTTAAAAATTAGTGACTTAGGTATTTGCTTAAGATATTTAGTATTACTATTTGTAAGGGTTGTTAAAATATCTTTTATAGAAAAGATATGAGAGATCAATTATATTAAATTGGAAGAATAGTTTTGCAAAGTCGTAAATCTTTACTAGAAATATGTCATGTTAGTTACTATGGATGATACCAATGAAAACAAAACCAAAAGTTAAGTTGAAGAGCTACCTGCAAGTTAGATAATAAGGTTTTTTTAAACATGGATGGAAGTAAGTGTCGCAAACAAACATCATTGTTATTCAAATTGTTGGATAATACGCCACTGTCTAAAGATCATTATCTTTAGACAGTGGCGTATGTGTCCACCCAGAAAGTCGTACAACTGATACGCCTGCTGAATGATTTTAACACTACTTCGAGCAGACAAATGATAACGGTACCAGGTTCGATAATGTATATATATATATATATATATATATATATATATATATATATATATATATATATATATATATATATATATATATATATATATATATATATATATATATATATATATATATATATATATAGTGTCGGACAAAACGAGTGCAACCAAATAATGCTAATTTAGTTTCTTTATATAAAAGTGTTGCATTTTTTCAATTTAGAGAAATAACTATGTAACTGTTTAGCGACAAAGTTCTTCAAGTTTTATTTATCACAAAGTTCATTATTTGTACGCGAAAATTAATAAATTAATCAAAAGTGTTATAAAAAGTTGATTTCCTTCTGGACAAAACAAGTGCAACTCGACAAAATGTTGACCAAGCTGTATTTTGCTACCAATACTTCGTGGCGAATCCTTTGTTGTCGATCACAGCTTTGCATCTTCTAGGCATAGATTCGATCAGGTGATCAATGAAACTTTGTGGAATCGCTGCCCAGGCCATTTGAATTTGTTCAAACAGTTGATCCTTATTACGAACACCTTCACGATTAATTCTTCGGTTGACGATCTCCAACAGGTTCTCGATAGGGTTGAGATCCGGAGATTGAGGCGGCCAATCCATCACCGATAGGTGGTTGTCTTGAAACCACTGCTTGACTACTTTTGCAGTGTGTTTCGGATTGTTGTCTTGCTGAAAAATCTATTTTATTGGCATATTCCATTCAGCATGAGGTAATATAACATCTTTCAGGATATTTTTATACATAAAAAGGTCCATTATTCCATTGTTTCGATGTATTGGACCTAGACCGTTAGCAGCATTCCAGTCAATATGAGATGTAGCAAACAGGAGTCTTTTTTTCTGGTTTCTTAGTGAAATCAGCGGTTTCTTTGCATGGCGTCAAGAAAACAATCCGGCTTCAACAGCACGTCGTCTGATTGTTCGGTCCGATACATGCAGCTCTAATTGCTTTTGTATCTCGACTGATGATATCCAGGCATCCTTCTTGACGGCTCTGACGATCATAGAATTCTCTCTAGAAGTGATGGAACGCGGTCTTTCACCTTTGTTATCTGGTGCCAATTTCCCCGTAAAACGATTTTTGGAACATAGTCTTGATACGGTCCATTTTTTCACGCGATATTTATCACAAATACTTTTTTGTGACATTCCACTTACGTAATTGCCAATAATTTTCTTTCTTAGTTCCAATCCAAGACTGTCGGGAGCCATTTTTGCACTTGAAGTCATAAAAGTAATAAAAATAAATAATCACGCTTCTCAAGGCTTACCGTCTTACATATACCTTGTGATGATACAATAATTCACTGTAGAACACAACGTCTTGGTTGGATGTGGACTGTATTGATGTAATGAAACACTTGTTGTATTTTCCTTCTTGTATTGATGTTCTTTGATAAAACACTTTAATAAAACTCACTTCAATAAACTGTCGTGATAATAGTGACTGATTGACTTCCATATACTGACTGAATTGCCTGTCGATTTACATGTCTCTTGTATAGTAAAATGAACCTGTGTGAACCTGTTCTGAAAGATTCTAGATGCTTCTTTTCGATGCTTCTGGAAGCTTCTGGTTGCGTCTGGATGCTTCTGAATGTTTCTGGATATTTCTGGATGCTACTGGATGCTTCCAGATGCTTCTTCTGGAAACTTCTGGAAGCTTCTGCATGCTTCGGAAATTTCTGGATACTTCTTTTAATTATTAAAAACCTTCCGTGACGTTGACACGGACCAGACTTAAGAAAATGAAACAAACCAAAAAAGTTGCACTTGTTTTGTCCGCTGCAAAATGGCACTTGTCAACAAAATTCTGCCTGTGTGATGTCACCTGTCAGCTGATTGCTCATGTCATGGCATGCTATGACTCCAGACTCCTGAACTGCTTGCTGTGGTAGTATAGTTCGTTTCGTTTTTAAGACATGTAAAATTAGGAACACTTTTTAGCATTGTTTGATATTGGTTGCAAATGTTTTGTCCAATACTGTATATATATATATATATATATATATATATATATATATATATATATATATATATATATATATATATATATATATATATATATATATATATATATATATATATATATATATATATATAAACATATATATATATATATATATACATACATATATGTATTTATATATACATATATCTATATATATATATATATATATATATATATATTTATATATCTATATATATACATATATATATATATATATATATATATATATATATATATATATATATATATATATTTACGTATATATATATTTATATATATATATATATATATATATATATATATATATATATATATATATATATATATATATGTATATATATATATATATATATATATATATATATATATATATATATATATATATATATATATATATATATATATATATATATATATATATATATATTAGGGGTGTCCACTATGCAAAAAATTTTCAAAACCACCTAAATTGAATTTTTTCCCATTGTAGTGTTTGAGTATAATGTAAAAAATTAGTTGAAACACAGAGAATTAATTATTGTAAATCTCTTTTTTCAAGTATTTAGAAATTAAATCACAGAAATTAAGCCAAACAAAAGCAGCTAGCATAATATATGTTAAATTATCCAGTTTATCCAATTTAGTTCTGCATTTTTGGTTAACAGTTATAGTCAAAGTGTCAGACGGGAACCCCAAAACTAAAATTAAGACTGTCTTTCTGAATGTTATTAATGTTGTTTCGTTGTCCAAGGTTTTTTTTTGCCAAAACCAGGATATTGCTGCCTGTGGTTTTCAACGCCCTGCACAACCACTCCCTTTGTTCTAGATCACTTGTTATGATGGTGGCAAATTCTGAAATCAATTTAAATCCTCTTTCTGCGGTATTATTTACAACTTTTACCGTACGAACAAATTTTTCAACTTCTTTGTATCCTGGTTGCTCTGTCCACTGTTCAATTGGTTTAGCAAGCCAATCTGTATTGATGCCAAGAATGCTGAACAATGAGTGAGATTCAGGTCCCAGAAGATTTGACAAACTGTTTGACGAGTGATATGACGAAAAACTGGCTTACCAAGACGAAAATTTTCGGGTACTGGAATTTCTAAGAGTTTCGCTGCCATATCTTTTTTCACAGTGGAACTAACATGTTTGCTGAAGAAAGCAAATGGAACTACCTCTTCTGTCAAATACCATCGGTGATTGGTTATTTTAGAAAGAATGGCATCAGCAACTTCCTTGTCTGTTTATTTTTAGTCCATCATGTCGTGGATGAATTGCAGGTCATTCATAGGTGCATCAGCACCGATGCTAGCTTTTGTCCAAGCCGGTGTGTGGAAAAGAGAAAGTAATCTGTTCATTCTAAAGAGTTTGGTTCTCATCCTCTGATCATAAGGCAATTGTTCAGAAAACATGAAAATTTTGTTCGCATAAATGTTACATGCCATCCACCGAGTTTGGTGGATAGCTCCTGGTTTAAGAAAGTATACACCCCGTGGTGGAGTTTGCCCAAAGATGATCAGTGTGTTCTCAGCACATTCACGATAGTCATCTCTTGGAAA